>NW_007734617.1:31596-68942 GCF_000696425.1 Galeopterus variegatus | reverse complement strand
GAGGCCGCAGGTTCGGATCCTATATAGGGATGGCTGGTGCGCTCACTGGCTGAGCACGGTGAGGGCAACACCAAGCCAAGGGTTACAATCCCCTTACCAGTCACAAAACAAACAAACAAACAAACAAACAAACAAAAACTGCAATTTTTTTTTCTTTTTGTCGGTTGGCCAGTATGGGGACCCAAATCCTTCACCCTGGTGTTATAACACCGAACTCTAATCAACTGAGCTAACCAGACAGCCCAAAAAGTGCAACTTAAAACCACAATGAAATAGCATTTACATACCTGTCAAAGTGGCTGAAATAAAAAGTAATGACAACACCCAACTGGTGAAGATGCAGGTGTAGATTACTTATATGTTGGTAGGAATGTAAAATGGTACAACTGCTGCAAAAATTTGGCAATTTCTGATAAAACTAAACATTCAACTACCATATGACCCAGAAATTGAATTCTTGCTCATTTATCACAGAGAAATGGCAACTTATGCTAATACAAAAATCTGTACATGAATGTTCATTGCAGCTTTATTCATATAGCCAAAAAACTGGAAACAACCTAGCTATCCATCAACAGACGAATAGTTAAACTATGGTACACCCATACCATGGAATACTACTCAGCCATTAAAAGGAATAAACTATTGATTCATACAACAACTTGGGTGAATCTCCAGAGATTTATACTAGTGAAAAAAGTCAATCTTAAAAAGTCACATACTGTATGATTCCATTTCTACAACATTATTAAAATGACAAAGTTATAGAAATGAAGAACAGATCAGTGGTTTCCAGGAGTTAGGAATGGGGATGGGGATGGGAGAGAGGTGGATGTGACTCAGGAAGGACAACCTGAGGGTCCTTATAGCATTGGAAATGTTCTGTATGTAGACTGTGGTGGTGGACACACAAATCTACACGTGTGAGAAAACTGCAGAGGACTTAGTACACACACACACACATGCACACGCATATGAGTACAAGTAAAACTGGAGAAGTCTGAATAAGATTGGTATGTTGCATCAATGTCAACACCCTAGTTGTGATACTGTGCTCTGGCTTTGCAAGAGGTTACCACTGGGGGAAATAGGGTCAAAGATACACAAGACCTCTGCATTATTTCTTACAACTACATGTGAATCTATAATGATCTCAAATAAGTTTATTTTAAAAATTACATACGTGGCTCATGTTGTAATTCTACTGGACAGTGCTGTCTTTGAGGTTCCTGCCTCCCCCATACCTCTTTGCCCCACCTTGATCCAACATGGAAACAAAGCTCCCCCAACTCCACAGTATTTGTTTCCTTTCATTGCCAAAGACCCCCTTGCCCATAGCAGGTAACCAACCTCCTTCCTTTCTATTTCCGTCATCCCGAACTGGTAGTGGCCTAGGAGGAAGGGCCACACGGCCCTGCGGATGTCCGGCTGGATGCCCCCATAGTAGATGAGGCGCAGCAGCTCCTTCTCCTCGTAACTCTGTGGTGGGAGGGGGAAGCAAAGGCTCTAGTCAACAGAAAACCAGGGGATGGGCTCTGTGGCCCAGCAGTCCTGCTTCTTGGATCCAGCCCTCAGAGATCCTGGCATGAATAAGCAAAGCCTTATGTTCCCAGGCATTCATCGCAGCATCATAGGAAAGAGCCAAACTCTGGAAACCCCCCAAATGCCTACCAATGGAGGAACATTCGTCCCTACATGGCTATACCACACAGGCATTTCAAACTGCAGGGGATACATCTATGAGGATCTACATGAAAAGATGTTCAATGTATGCTGTTGAATAAAATAAACAAGATGCAGAACATGTCTAGTGTGAACCCATTTTTGTAAAAAGAAAAAAACGGAGGCCAGTATATAATGAATTAACATTTCTATTTAATTTTCAGTCAATTTTTTGTATTGTGCTTGTTTGGAAATATTATTTTGGAGTTAGTAACCTTGACTCAGATCTAAGAACACTGATCTAAAGCAAATTAATCCAAAATAAACATTTCCAGCTGCTACTTCATACACTAAGACCCTTTCTGCACATTAGGATGATTTTAACGACTGTTTGCTGTTTTGTGGAGCTGATTTTTTTTTTTTCCTTTTTGTCATTTTTCGTGACCAGCAACGGATCGCAACCCTCAGTGTCGCGCCCGTACCGGACCGGGACCTGCAACGGGATCGCAACCCACGGTGTTGCTCCCACACCTCGCTCAGCCAGTGAGCGGCTGGTCTGTACATGGGATCCGAACCCTCAGCGGGAGCGCCGCCGCACTCCCAAGCGGCACACTGTAGCAGTGCGCCACCGGGCCGGCCCGTGGAGCTGATTTTGTATGCTTTTTAAAAATAAATCATTTTTAGGCAAAGGCTTTGCAGTTACAATTAGTCAAGCTGAGGGACCAGCATGCCCTAACTGTACGTGTGGACTGGAAAGTACCAGTGGCTGCTGGAAGGCTGCTCTGAGGGGCACCGGGCTTTGTCCTCTGTCCTCTTTGCATCACATTCCAATATTAAAAGCCTATTTCACATTTTAACACTAGTTTTAGACGTACCCAGCCACAATGGCAAAACCAGCTACTTCTGTCCCTGTCGGGAATTTTGATTTGTACTATATAGATGGCTGTATCAAAGCTGCTTAAAAATCAGGTAACTATTTGTGGCCAATGCTGCAAACTCATCATCAAAAACCCACACCCTCTTCTCCAGGAACCACCAATAGATTCCATTTCCCGGCCTCCTTGGCAGTTGGGTGTGGCCATGTGATGAATTCTGGCCAATGGGATGTGAGAGGAAGTGATGTAAGAGATTTTCAGGCCAGGTCCGGGAAGAAGCAGGTGAGCTTCCTCCACACTCCCTGTTTTCCCATCTACTGGCAGGAGGCAGTGACTATGAGGCATGGAAGATGGTGGGACCACAAGACCGGAGGACCTTGAACCTCTAGAGAGAGAGGACATGCCCCCTCACCAGGAACACCCACCCGGCACTAAGTGAGTGAGAAATAAACCCCTACGGCGTCAGGCATCTGAAAGAGTGGGGACTGTTAGTGACTGAGGCTCAATCTACTCTAATATCGCAATACAACTGACATAGCCAAGCGGTTGCGATAGGTGTTAGATGAAGAATACACATTTTTTACTAACTTATTGTTTCAACCAAGTTGTCCTCAGATTGGTGCCTCCTAAATTAGGAGGATCACCAGAAGCACTTGGGAACTTTAAAAAGATAAAGATTCTTCGGCTCTTCCCTCAGAGATGCTAAATCAGTGAAGCTGGAGCCAAGCCCGGAAATCTATAAATCTTTTAAATTCCTCAGGAAATAGGCACACTTAGAGACTGCTGGGGATTAGGAGCACCATGTCCTTTTGAGAAAGTAAGCTGGCATATCTATCTAAATTTTAAGTGCACATCAATCAATTTTACTTCTAGGAATCTACTCTCGAAATAAAAGCACAAGTACCAAAAGGTATGTACTTATAAAGATGTTGACTGCAACATTGTTTGAAATCATGAAAAAAAAAAAAAAACCCGAGAGAAAGGAAGAACCCAGGTGTCTGTTATTAGGAGATGATTTGAATAAATTATGGGCCATCCATATATGAGGTTCTAAGGTGCTAACGTTTAATATTTTACCTAGGAATTTGAAAAATGTCCTTGATATAAAAATAAGTTGGCCACTTAAAGTACAAATATAATGACTTGTTTAAAAAATAAAAAATATAGATAAGGTAGATATGGATATTATAAAGATATAGATTTATATCTACCTATATATTATATATAGATATTACATATTCCTACATATTATATCTATATATAAATCTATATATAAATGGAGATATATACATAAATGAGATAAAGATAAAACATAAGATATAAAGATATATTTCCATAGATATAAATCTATGTAGATATAATATAGAAATGTATAATATCTACGTATCTATAGATAGATATAAATCTGTATGTCTGTATATCTATACCTATGTAGATTTGCATCTATAGATGAATACAGATAAGTATGTAATGTATGTCTTTATATTATATCTACTATAGATATATAGATATAGATAAGTATAGATAAACTATAAAGATATATATATATATTTCCTATAGATGAATACAGATAAGTATGTAATGTATGTCTTTATATTATATCTACTATAGATATAGATAAGTATAGATAAACTATAAAGATATATATATATATATTTATATGGATAAGCATAGGAAATATGTGGAAGAGTCTACACTGATAATAGTCACTAATTCAGGGGATCAGAACTAGAGGAGAGAAGCAGAGGAATGACATTTAAAATTTTTTAAATTTTATATAACGGCATTCTTCATTTTTTGAACTTTTACATTAAGTAGGCATTCATCTTGTTATTAAACAACAATTTTTGGCAAAAAGAAAAACAACCCTTCTGTTTGTCCAGGTTTGGGAACCAATTTGTTTTTTCCACTGAGTCCCATGGCATTCTCACAGTAATGCACAGACTAGCTTCTTCCCTCAAGGTGTGGAAGCCAGCTCAGACCAGGTGCTCACCAGCTCGGCCCTCCCCAGCACCTGGGTGGAAGGTGCACAGCAGATCGGGCCTCTAGATTCACCCAGCGTGGAGGAAAAAGGTGTCTCCTTCTAAATCCTATTCCCGGCAGAGATAAACTAGTGCTTCTTAAAGCAGGTTCTGTTCTTTTGGCGGCTGGTGGGTATGGGGATCTGAACCCTTGACTACATTCCTAGGGCTACAAAGTGGGGTGAAAGGGGAGGGGGAGGGAGGTTGGGGGATAATTGAGTTCTTTTGGCGGCTGGTGGGTATGGGGATCTGAACCCTTGACTACATTCCTAGGGCTACAACGTGGGGTGAAAGGGGAGAGGGAGGGAGGTTGGGCGATAATTGGTTGGGGGCATGGGGTACAAAAGTAATTTCTGGTAATGGGTGTGCTGCCAGTAGGAATCTGGCACTCACATCATGGGTACGAGGGGTGACAATTAGCTTTGTATCTCATGAATATTCATAATAATAATTTAAAAAGTGGGTTCTGCCATCTATTAGCCATGGGAGGTACTTTTCCAACAAAGGTTTCTGTGGCCACACATTTGAAGTAATGCTCCATCAGCTCTGAAACATGCCCCCAATTTCTTAAGAGTGACCAGGATATCATCATAGCCAAGTTCTCAGAAGTCCTGCAGAATATAGAAAACTGTTTAAAGTTTCCCAAACTATTTGTCTATGAAACTCTTTCAAACATAAACATTTTCCTTCCAGGGACATTTGTATTCTAATAAGAAAATCTTAGCATTCAAGGACTAACTATCTCCAGGGGAACTATCTAACCTCAGGCCCCAAGACTGAGATGAGAGAAAGAGTTTCGAACAGTGGTGGAAAAGGTTTTCTTGGTTCATCTGCCTCCCTCTAACTTAGCTGCTCCCAACATTCTAGGTAATTTCAACTGGACTGTAAATTCCTTCTGGGTGGGGCTATGTCACAGCACCTCCTGCAGGACCGAGCATACAGCTGATGCTTAATAATAAATGCTTACTGACTGATTCATTCTTTACCCCTTCCAGGCCCCTCAATCTTCTGCCTAAAGGGCAGAAGTGAGCTGTGGGTCTTAGAACTCTCAAGAAGAGGAGGTGACCTTCAATTTGCATACACAGATCCCCAGCACATCAACCTAAGTTCCCACAAGCAGGTGGGTTTATTTCTCAATGACAAGACTGCCTCTCTGGCAGCCTCGGCCCCACTGCAGATTAAACCTGGCCAAGCCTTACTGTGCTGTCTTGAAGGTACTGCTCCCAGATCCCAGCCGTCAGCCCCTGTCCAGCATTGCAGGGCACATCCGGAGACACAATGATGTGATTGACCAGGGCTGACAGGTGGGTCCTCACGGTGGAAAGGTGTCTGCAGTAGGCAAGCCCTGTCGGGGGAAGGAGGAAAATGTCATCATCCACCATCCAATACCCCTCACCTTGTCTCAGGGAGTCTCCAAAGTGCTGTCCCACTCCCCATCTTATTGAATCCCCACAACCAGCTAATTCCCATCAGCCCCTTTTTCCAGACAAGGAAGGTGAGACTCAGAGGGCTGATGTCACTTACTGGCTTGACCACTTAAAAGCTCTGTGACCCTGGGGAAGTCTATCACCTTTCCCAGCCTCAGACAGGGTGACAACACCCTGCTCTGCTAGAAGCCAAAGTATTTATTAATTCACAGACTGAAAGCAGAGGAGGAGCAGGAAGAAAGGGGATCTGTGACTCCTTGGGCTTCTCTGCCTCTGGATACTTCCAAGCCAGAGAGAGAGAAAATGAATGTGAAAGACTCCCATTCAAGTTGCAGCTGGATAAAGGCAGTCCCAGCAAGACAGTAACTGGGGAGATGCTGAGGGCACCCAGTTTGCTTTCAAAGATGGCCCTGCACCCTTAAATGAATGCCCACCATTGTGCTATCCCTTTTCTGCTCCATCCCGGGCACCTGGAGGGTGTTCAGCACAGTGCCTGGCATGTAGGAAGCACTCAGCATTTGCCAGCCAGTGCTGTTTGCTCTAACCATGCCCCTTCCTTCGGGCTTTCTTCCGCCATCCCATCCTCAGTTCCCAGAGATAACCCTGGACCTTCTGAAGCTCAAGGACTCACCTCTACCGACAACGGGGCTAACTGTAATAAAGATGATGATGATGACAGTATAATAGCTAACATTTACATGGCACATACTACATGCCAGGAAGCTGTTCCCAGAGTTCACATAACTCATTTAATTCTCACCACTACCCTATGAAGCAGTTTCTATTATTATCTCCATCTTATAGATGAGGAAATCAAAGCACAGACTTGTTATGTCACTTACCCAAGTCACATTGCTGGAAAGTGTGGAGTTGGGATTTGAACCAAGGTCACCTGGCTTTAGAATCTGGGCTCTCAATCTCCATCGGGGATGAGCCATATCATCTGACGACATCATTCCAGACCTATCTTGACCCCCATCCCTTCCTCCAGGAGGATCTTCCATTTGGGTCCAATAAATACTTGCCCAGTGCCTGCTTCATTCCAGGCTCTGTATTAGCCACTGAGGATAGGTGGCAATAGAATAGGCGAAACCTCAACCTAGTGGAGCTCAAGCTTTCCCTGCCTCTCCAGGCACTCAGGGATATAACCTGCACTGCTATTTCACAAGCCCATGTAGGTTGTATTAAGACTTTTTAGAATCCCTAAATATACATGTTTTATCTCTCCCTCTCTACTATGAGGTTGGGGAAATAAAACCTGCTAAGAGTGAACGTATTAAAGAGGAAAAAACAAAGCCTTCGGAATCAGGCAGACCAGGGTTTGAGTCCCAGCTCAGCTACTTGTCAGCTGTATGATGTTGGACAAGTCAATTCGCCTCTCTGTGCCTTAGTTCTCATCTGTTAAATAGGGATCAGAATATCTGTATTAGGAATTTAATTTTTAAATTTTGGGGAACGAATCAGGCCACCTTACTCTTCTAATTTTGCACACAGGAGATCTGAATGGACATTTATTGAGCAACTACATGCAATATTAGGTTCTAGGGGCTTTGTACATGCTTCTCATTCAATCCTGAAAACAAATCGTCCAAAGTGGGCCCTGGGATGCAGTGCTGATTAAACCAAATCCCTGCCCCCAAGGAGCTCCATTGCTCACTGCTCTCTCTTAGGACCCAGGGCTAAAATTTATCCCAATCTGTAGATGAGAAAATCGAGGTTCAGAGAGGTTAATGTAATTTCACCAAAACCAGACAGCTAGGAAATAGAGGAGGAGAGGTTCAAACGCCAGAGCCAGGATCCTTCCCCTGATATTGCTGGCATACAGCAGACACTCAATAAAAGCTCCTTGGAGACCATACTGTCAATGAAGACCTATACGCACATCCATAGAAGGCTCTGGAAAGGATCTGGTACTTCATATTGTCACAGAGAAGTTTCAGAGGAGCCCTGTAGGTGCAGAAAGAGGAAGATGCTTAGAACAGATCCACACACATCACAGGTTTTCTGGAGAGGAGCACAACTTGTTATTTCTAGAGGGCAGATTAACATCAGCCAGTCAGGGGACTGTAGAGAGGGCTGCTATGACTTCTACCCACACAGCATCATTGCCCCTTTTGTTATCAGTGCCCCAATTCCCCTTTGAGGAGTCATCCCTTCCATAACTTCATGTTCCTGTGATTTGGATGGGAATGACTCTACACAATACATGACCCAGGCTGGAGTCATAGTGACTGAGTCAGAGATGTGACACAACATGGGCCAATGAGAATGAGCCCTGGGACTTTTGTTAGAACTACTAGGAAACACATTCTTTTTTTCTGCTTGAGTTCCTTAGCCAGTGGGATATATGGCAGTGGCTGCCAGCAGTCACTTTTGTCACTGCATAGGAAGGGCCTGCCTGAGAATGAAACCATTGTAGAGTTAAGTAGAGCAAAGAGCTGGAAAAACAGAGTGAGATTCCTGTTATGAGCATCTGGATCCAGCCATGCCTGAAGCCATTGTGTCTCTGAACTCAGTTATACCAACAATTTTTCTTTTTTAGTTGAACCAGTCTGAAGTGAGTTTCTGTCACTTGCAGTAAGAGTTCTGACTTCTAAAGTGAAGCAGCTGGACCAAATTGAGCCAAACTGGGATCCAGAGTCTGGCTGATTGCAAAGTAGGTGATGCCTCCTTGCATGGAAAATTTGGGGGCTTTTTTGGCTTAAAAAGGAGAGGGGGTAAGGCTCCGCATTTTTTGAGAAAACAAAAACTGCTGAAAAGCAGTGCTGTGAATTCTTGCAGAGGACAGGATAGAAGAATATCTGCATATTTATTCTCAGGATATCTCAGAAAAAGTCAGGCAGACTGGGGACAGAGTGCAGCTAAAATCCTCCAGCTATGCACATGAAGACATTAAACATTAACGTGTTGCCCTTTGTGCTCTCAGGTTGGTGAGGCTGAGACTTGCTCGGGTTACATAAGAACAGCCACACACTGACAGCTGTCCTATAGTGGGCTTGGCTTTCTGCAAGATAGTGAGCTTCCCATCACTACAAGTGTGTAAGCAGATGCTATAAGAGGAGGCACTGGGTTAGAGCAGCATTTCTCAGTGGTCCATGGACCACCAGACCAAGAGTCATTTGGGGTTTCTCCAACATGTGGATTCCTGGGCCCTGCACAGACCTACTTAGTCAGGACCTCTAGGAAGTAATCCAGGAACCGGTGTTTTGCTACCTCCCCCAGGTGATACTTATGCACATTAAAGTTTGAGTATCTCCAGTTATATCAGTGCATCTCAAAATTAAAAGTATACACATGATCTTAGGATTGTGTTAAATACAGATTCTGATTCAGTAGGTTTGGGATGAGGGACTGAGAATCTGCCCAGGTAATGATGCTGATTTAGACAACAATTGAGAAGCCTGGGGGTAGGTGACTAAAAATTTGATGCAGGCCCCCACCCCTTAAATCTTACAAAAGGATTCCATTCTCCCAGGCCAGGCTGGGCCAGTGGGAAACAAGAACAGTCTCACAAACTAGCTTAGTAGTTCCAAAGAGACAACAACTCTATGGGCAAGGAGAGAGATGAACTTGAGATTTAACTTCATACAATAAAACAAGAAGAGTCATTTATTGAACATTACCGTGTGTCAGGTACCACATGCTGGCCTATTTAAATCATTATTTGATTTGTTCCTTACCATAGTCATATAGAGTAGACATATACTTTGTAGAGGAGCAAACTGAGATGTATGTGGCTGTCATTAAGTAGTATTTCTGGCTTTTGGTTTCCAGGCATATGGTAGGGCTGCACTTCCTGGCCCTTTGTAGGTGGGGTTGATGAGTTGTGAGAGGAAATGGCATGTGCCTCTTTTGGATGTAACACTTGTTGATTCAAGCCCTTCCAGAGCTACCTTTCCCTCTGTCACTGTGACTAGCAACATTAAAGACGGTGGCTGCTCCATCAGCCAGGCCCTTTAATGTGGAGAAAGTAGTGCTCCCAACTGACCCATGATAGACACACAGCATGCGTGATAAATAAATCTTGCTGTAAAAAGCCACTGTGACTTCAGAACTGTTTGTTACTGTGACATCATAACTTCCTTTACCCTGACAGATGTAAGTTCCAACAGCTAGGACTTCACAAGGCCAATATTTAACCTGGGTTTGGTTGATTCCATAGCATCTGTTTGCTCCTCTGAATTCAGTGCAGGTCAAGAAATGGGCACCACAAATCTTTGGTAAATCCTTCAGTTCCCTCCATCTACAGTTCAAGCCCCTCATACCTCTCATGGCTGCAGCCATTGGTTGAGCCACCATTGGCTGAGCCACTCTGTGAGCAGGATGAGCAGGAGGATTTCCGGGGACTGGGTTGCCATAGGGGTGGGAGGTTGCTCACGGAGACATCCATCAGATCCTGTGGGACTGCAGTATGTTAAAAAAGGAGCAAATAAAGAGCCCTGGTTAAGCCTGTGTTGGTCATAGAAACCTCACCCCAAAGCAAGCAGCTCACCCTCAGTCCAGCACAGGGATAGGAAAGACCCCGAATGTGACAGTAGGAAACAGCAACCCTGGTCATAGTCTGGCCCAGGTCCTTGGACCCATCCAATCCAGCGAAAGCCACCACCAACATTTGGGGGCCCAAGCAGATGAGCAGAGCTGATGACAACAGAAGAGAAAGGAAGATAACAGAGGTAGAGACCAGAACCAAGAAAACAGGCCCAATCCCAGAGCAGGAGGCCAAGCCTCGCCATGTTGTCATCTAGTTGTGCTCACAGGATGCTGCAGGAAGGACGGGGAGCCTGATGGGTGCTTCTGGGGGAGGCTTATGGCCTCAAGTCCCCAGACCCAGTGGAATCCGTGCTGCTGAGGGAGGAGGGTGTCAGCGCTGTCCATGGTGCTGAACACACAGTCTGTCCATCAAGCGAGTCTCAAACAGATTGGCGACCACCCCAGAATCACGCAGAAGTCTTGTTAACAAGCCATAAGCCTGTCCCGCTCCCCTGGCCTACTGAATTAAAGTCTCCTGAAGACAGAGCTGTCAATTCTGTATTTTTAAAACAGTGTTGATACAGCAGCCACATTTGAGAGACCCTGATCAAGTGATTCCTGACCAACAACTCCCAGGATGTAGCACTCATATTTTCCCTTACTTTTTTCTTTCCCAGATTTGTGAAACTGCAGTGTCTGCAAATCTTCATAAAAAAACATCCTGGTGACATATGCATTACAATTTCCATAGTAAACTTTCTGGTATCTTGGCAGTTCTAGATTGGTGCAAACATTTCCTTTATCTAGAACAGAACTATGTAAACGTTTTCTGTAAAGGGCCAGGTGGTAAATATTTTAGGGGCTGTGAGCCATTTGGTCTCTATCATACCTGCTCAACTCTACTGTAGTGCAAAAGTAGCCATAAACAAAATGTACGCAAATGAGCATGGGTATGTTCCAATTAAACTTTTTTATGGACACTGAAATGTGAATTTCATATCAATTTGACATCACAAAATATTATTCTTCTTTTGATTTTTTTCACTCATTTAAAAATATAAAAACATTCTTAGATCATGGGTTGTACAGAACAAGGCTGGATTTGGCTCATGGGCCATAGTTTTCTAATCCCTGCTCTAGGAAATTGAGAGGTGCACATTTTCCCCATATGCCATGGCCCTGCAAGGACAATTCATAATAACTTGCCTCTTCCATTGGGCTCCAAGTGGAGGGGGTGTTGTGAACCTGGACTCACTTGTCATCAGAGCTGAGTAGTTGACAGGGTCAGCTGCTACCCATGGATAGAATGGAAAGCTGCCTACAGAATATGGTTCTTGCGGCCACTAAACATGGCTTGTTACACTATTCCTCTCCCTGGACATTCATCAATGAGCTGGCCAAGAAAAACCAGCAAGCCCCTGTAAAACGTCCTAGAAAATCATCCGCAGGTCTTAGACAATCTCAGGGAAGCACTGAGCAGTTTAATCCGGGTGTAGCGACTTTGCCTCCATCCCAGCTCCTCACTCCCATGCAGAAATCCCCAGTGGATCCCTTTGCTATTGAACCCACAACACTCCCAGCTGTCTTCTGCAGGGTGAAGGCTAGACAGCACAATGGTGTCATTTTGTCTCCTGCCTCCTTCTCCCTCAGAACCAAGACTCAAATGACAACATGGCAGAGGTGGCTGGCACCCTGCCCCTGGGGAAGAGGGAGCCCAGACATTACTGGGGGGCTGCTCCTTCAGGCTTGCTGTGGGGAGGGTGGTGTCCCATCTGGTTCGTGCCCACCGACTCCCCCTGGCCACCACCAGCATGGACTGGCCTCCAGGAACCATCATCCAGTCAGGGCCCACGGAGACAGGGGCAGTGCTGGCTAAGAGGTCGGGGGCAACTTGAGACACAAAATAAAAAGGATTGGTGAAGTGTAAGATTGCAATTGGGCAGGACACTGAGATGGCTGGAGGAACCAATTCCTTGGGGCTCAAACCCTTCTCCTGCCCTGCTGCTGTGATTGATTAGAGGAAGAAAGAATGCTGGTATTTATAATGTGCCTGCTATGTGCTGGGTGCTGGGCTAGACAGGGGTTTGTTTGCCTTATTGTCCTTAGTGACCTTGCAAGGGATGTATTTCTTTTCCCATTTTGTAGAAGAAAAAACTGAGGCTTGGAGTAACAACACAACTTAATCGCCCAAACAAAGCCCTGCCAGGTAGTAAATGGCATATCTGTTCTTTTTGCCTGAAGTCTCCCTTCTCTTTCTACAAACAACATCTATTGCTTAGTGAGTAGAGGCGCTATCATTATCCCCTTTTAAAGGCTAAAATACTGAGCCACAGAGAGTTTAAGCAACATGCCCAAGACTACCCAGCTAATAAGTGTGGAGCCAAGATTCCAACTCAGGGCATTTGACCCTGAGATCCTACTCATACCCCCTCATACGCAAAACCTCAGCTGGTTTTCCATCGGCTGTAGTCTCCTCACACCATCCGTTTTCAACTGGGAAGTTTTGGTGATGTCTGGAGACATTTTTGGTTGTCACAACTTGGGGATTACCCAAATGCTACTGGACACCAGGGATGCTACTCAACATCCTATAATGCGCAGGACAGCCCCCTACACAAAGGATTTTTCATCCCAACAGGTCAACAGTGCTGAGGTTGAAAAACCTTGCACTAGAACAGCACCATCCACTAGAAGTATAATGGAGCCACATAACGCAATTTGAAGTTTTCTAGTAGCCACAAAAAAAAAAAAAAATGTAAGAAGAAGCATGTGAAACTAATTCTAACCATGTATTTTGTTTAACACAATATATCCAAAATGTTATCATTTTAGCATATAATCAATCATGTAAAGTTATTAATGAGATATTCTACTTATTTTATACAAAGTCTTCAAAACTGATGTGTACTTTACACTTACAGCACATCTCAATTTGCACAGCCACATTTCAAGCACTCAGTAGCCACATGGAGCTTGTGGCTACCATACTAGACAGTACAGAGACCATCTCAGCAACAGAGGAATCTGAAAGTGCCCCTATCTGACTGTGAAGCTGTTTAAATATTTTAGAACTTACCTTTGTCACCTCAGTGGACATGGGGCAGGCAAAGAACCAAGGAAATCACCCAAGACAGGGGTGATAAGACAGAAGGGTTGCATAGAATTATCTATGGCCACATCTTCCCTCCCACAGGGTAAAATTCTTTTCTTATTATTTAAGGCAGGCATCTGCAAACTGCTTCCTGTAAAGGGCCAGATAGTAAATATTTTTTATTTTATGGGCCATACAATCTCTTTCACTATGTATCTCTGCTGTTGTGGCATGAAAACAGCCACAGATAATATGTAAGTGAATGGATGTGGCTGCATTCTAATAAAACTTTATTTATAAAAACAGACAGTGGGCCAAATTTGGCCCACGGGAAGGGGTTTGTTGACTTCTGATTTAGGAACTACTTCTTAGAAGATGTCAGACCTCTCACAGACGAAAACCATAGGAAGATTGTTTTTGTTAACCTCAAGTGGCTCAGGCCCCTAAGAAAACCAACCAAGAATGGGGTCACCATTTCCATGTAGGTTGAATTTGACTTTGAGGATGAAGGTGGTAAAGACACAGTGCTCTCACCTGTGTTCAGATCTCAGCAATACCAAGAATTAGCTGTGTGAACCTGAACCAGTGGCTTAACCTATCTGTGCCTCAGTTTCCTCCTCAGCAAATGGGGGATGATGATAACAATGGTACCTGTCTGAGGGAGGGCTACAGTGGGGATGAAATGAATTAAGACATGGTGACAGTACAGAAGTGAGCCTGACACATGGCAGCACTCAATAAATGACACCTGCTATGGCTCACTGAGCACCTGCCAGGTATCGGGCCCCACACCAGGTGCCCAGGTATTTTATAAATCATGAGTCACTTGACCATACTGCAGTGGCAGAGCGGGATATGATGTATTCTTTCCTCAATCCGGGGCAATTTTGCTCCCCAGAGGACAGTTGGCTCTGCAGGCACTTCCGGTTGTTACGACTTGGAGGGGGGTGGGTTCGCTACTTGGCTTCTAGTGGGTGGAGACCAGGGATGCTTCTCAGCACCCTACAGTGCACAGGACAGCTCCTTACAATGAAATGTCAGTAGTGCTAAGGTTGAGAAGCCCTGTTCTAAATAAACGGACTTTGTTGGGGTTCCCTCAAAGGCAGACAAGGATGCAAGTAAAGTAGTTTATTTGGGAGGTGTTCCCAAGAAGCACCGGTATGGGAGAGGTGAAGTGAGACAGGGACGGAAAGGCAGAGAGTAAAGGGTTAGTTACTAAGCAAGTTGCTACTAGAGGCAACCATGCTTCATCTCCTAGGGCATCTGTGGGAGACACAGAGCATACATTTCAGGGGGGTGAGGGAGCTGGCGTATTTATATGCCAACTGCTGTCAGTCAGGGGCTGAGGGTTGCTCCACGGAGGCATGATTCCCTGATGCCCTACCCATGTGCAGAAGGGACCCTGGTAGACAGAACATGTCCCCCCGCCCCACTTCCCCCAGGCAAAGAGACACTGAGGCAGGGAGCTGGCAGTCGAATGACATGTACAGAATGGGAAATACCGGAGGGCGTGGGTGGGCGCAGCTGTTGTCTGTTCTGCTGGCTCACGTCAACCCACAAGAGGATAATATGGATAGTCCCCAAATAAATAAAACATACAGGACCCAGCCTGGCTCCCAGCAGGAATGTACGAACTAATTTGCTGGATGAGAAACTGTGGAAAGAGTTTCCTGGGAAGGCAGTAAGAGATCTGGCCCTCTCTAATTAAACAGCTCTCTAGTGGGGTGTCTTAATTAATGTCAGTTTTCACAAGAGTGGGAAGTCCAGGTTCTTGGGAAACAGAACAGAAGCTGGCCCAGCATCCTAGGGGATTTCACCCTAAAGGATGGAGCCTTTTCAGCGTTGGAGCTGGAACAGCCTTGGTGTTGGGCAGGGGCTGTGTGAGCCCTGTACCACAAAGAGGTTGGGGGGGCTTCAAACCCTGATACTGGACAAATGTGGTAATGAAAACTTCAGGACACTCTGTAGTACCTAAGTGACACAGAAACATGAGGCTTTCCTACTAACTGGTCATAAAGGACTATGATAGGTGAAAACATAGGCTAACCTGAGCCACATAAGATCTTACTGCCAAGCCTGCCCCCACCCAGATCCGAATCAGTGGGGGATGAGACACAGGGCATTAAATGGCCTGGCACAATTAGTCCAAACTTGCTGAGGAGGACATCTCCTCTCAGTGAGTCCCTCACTGCCGAGCATGTGGTCACTTAAGCAAAAGGAGGTTCAGATCCATTATCCATTGAATGGGAACAACAGGGCCGCTGAGGGTTAAATAAAATGAGGTGAGCAGAAAGAACCCGTAACTCAGTATAGATTTGTTTAACAGACATCCATACAACACTTAATAAGTGCCAGGCCCCTTCCGAGTACTCCTCAAATATTAATTTATTGAATCCTCACCATAGCCCCATGATAATGATAATCTTAATAGTAACAGTTTCCATTAGCTAAGCATCTATTCCATGGCAGTCACCAGGCAGACTGACGTATATCATCATCTCGTGCTAGCGCGTAGGGCATTACTTCCCCTCTTATTACCACTTATTGACGGCCTACTGTGTGCAAGGCCTTATTCCATGGGCTTTACATTGATCATCTCATTATCTCTTTGAATCCTTACAATAACAGATTGAAGTAAAATATCAACAACAACAACTATGTAATAGCAGCTAACATTTGAATGTTCTCTGCATGCCAAATGCCTTATCTCATTTAATCCTCACAACAACCCTATAAAATAGGTGCAACAGACATCCCCATTTTGCAGATGAGAAAACTGAGGCACAGAAGGTGAAGTGACTTACCCAAGTTCCTCCAGAATTCCAGAGCCCATGCCATTGCCATTACTCCATGCTACCTCCCACTGACTGGAATCTTTTTTAGCTAAGTAGAGTGATTATTTGTTCTCATTTGGGGGGAAATCAAGGCTGCCAAAATACTGACATCCTGATTCCAGGTCCCCTGCTGGCCCCAAAATCCAGACTTCACATCTTTCAGTGCCAAACACCTGGAGTCGATTTTAGGATCAGTTAGCACATGGATCCCTGGGGCCCAGGGACAGGGCGGCTTACCAAATTCAGACTGCATGCCGGGGTAGATGATCCTGAACACGTAGTCTGTGGCCTCGTCCTCTTCCTTGTCTGAAGATGTGGACTCGGAAGAACCCTGAGGGCTTCGTTTGCGCAGTTTGGGAAACACTTTGCCCTGAAAGAACATGTCCCAATGCAAGGTCCCTAGGACATACCTGTCCCCACAACCTGTACACCTGAGGGGCTTGGTGGGGAGTGAATGAGTCCACAAAGCCACATAAGGGGACACAGGCAAGAGTGACCAGTCACCATGACTGGCCCCCACCCCAGCCTCCCTGGGCTCCCATGATCACTCACCTTCCCCCGCTGGGACCACAGTGGCGGGTCCAGCTGCCCATGAGGGAGTAGCCCATTTTCCAGGCATGAGAGGAATTGCAGGAGGTGCCCACCCTTGGGGAAGCGGAAGGGTGGCCTCTGGATCCCATCCTGGCTGACCAACACCACTGTCCCGCCGCTGTCCACTGCCACCACGATCAGCCAGAGAAGACCCAGCAGGAAGTCACTTTGAGGCATGGTGACGGGACCCTCCCTGCAAGCACATCCCCTCGGGTGCCAAGCCAGATCTAGGGGTCTTGCTCTGAAGTTCTGGGAGAAGCTGGGCAAAAGGCCAGGGGCAGTTTTTACGTCCCCCGAGTACCTCTCATCCCAGCTACCATCCATCTCTGATTAAGGAACTATGGGACAAGGTAAAAAAGAGTGTAGTTGGCTCCTAAAGTTACCTAGCACAGAAAAAAGATGCCCACAAACACCCTACACTCCTCAAGAATCCTTTACAAATCTACCTGACCTATTTCTGTATGGAGGCTTTCAGACATGCTCTTTTTCAGGGCAGTAGTTGATTCTAGCTAGCACCTACTGTATACTAGCACACTAAAGGCACTGTCTTATTGTAATACTCACAATATCCCTATGAGTCATATCTATTATTGCCTATTTTACAAATAATGAAACTGGTGCCCAGAGAGGTTAAGTAACTTCCCCAAGGCCACACAGCTGATGAGTGGCAGAGCCTGGATATGCACCCATGTCTGTCTCATTAAAAAGGATTAAGCCACTGTGTTTTGTGCCTTGGCAAGGCACAGACCACTTGTTTTCTAAAGCAGGATGTCCCTCTGCTTGTTCTGACTGTACCTTCCAGCTTTAAAGGAGTACTGCTGTTACTGATCCCAGATGTTCAGGGCCCTGACTTCGGAGTCACAAAGACCTGGGTCAAGTCCAGCCTCAGGAGCTTACAAGCTGTCTGACTTTGTGCCATGCTGCTTCCTCACCTCTAAAATGGGAATGGTGTCACCCCTACCACTGGGTTGTTGGGACGATTAAATAACATGCATGTGAATACTCAGCACTGTGCTTGGCACATTATAAATGCTCAATAGGTGTCAGCAACTAACACCATGGGTTTGATGCTGAGCCCTTAACATACATCACTTGATCTTCACAACAACCTCATGAGAAGGTGCTGTTGTGACACCCATTTTACAGATGAGGAAACCAAGGCTCAGACAGGTGAAGTCGCTTGCCTGAGGTTGCATGTAATATGAGATGGTCATACATTGCCTCATGATGCTAACAAATGGGCAGGAGTAGAGGCACACAGGGATCCAAGAGGAACACCCAGCCCCCTGCTGTCCCCACAGTCTCTACCTTGCTGGTGGCAGTGCAGGTAGACGATCTCCTCCAAGCGGATGGTCATGGCATAGTCCCAGTAGACACTAGAAGGGGAGGAAGTGTTAGGCTTGCAGGATGCCTACCTACCTCATTGTGGGAAGGGGCTCAGGAGGCCAGGAGACCACACCACGGGCTCCTTCACCCTTCTCGCCAGGACCCACCTGTCCCCAACATCTGTGTCCCACCCTGCCCAGACTATCTCACCTTCTTCTGGTCCCAGCACCCCAACTTTCCAAGGGAACCACCCTCCCCTATCCCCAGTCTATATAGCTGAGGTGATCCTGTTCATGTGAGCAAGTGCTTAGGTCACTGACCTTGTCTTGACTAACTCATTCCCTAACTCCAGGCCACCATAGGCAGGAGCTAGAATCGCCACCCTGCAGCCTTGACTTCACAGATCCCAGCAGCGCCAGCTGAGGGCTTCTCTGAGCTTCACTTTCCTCATCTATAAAATTGGGACTATAACTACCACGAGTGTTGCTGTGAAAATTAAACAGAATCACATATTTGAAGGCTTCAACAGAGAGCTGATACATGAAAAAAAGTACTTGGGAAATGGTCCCAGTGATTATTAACTTAATTGTTTCCATTTCCAGCTCAAAACCTAATGCTGTCCTGAAACAAATTGCTTTTCCGATCAGAACACAATGGGAGGTGGAGGCCACAGGAACTTGGCTTTGTGGCAACCACGGGAATGTGCCACTCAGATCTCCTTCGGGAGACCTTGTCATGGGGAGCAGAGTTGACAGACAACTTCAGAAGCCACCACTCTGGATCTAGGATCTACCACAATGTTTGCACCAAAGCCATGATTCTTTCGGGCTGCTCCCAGCCAGGACTGAGCATGCGGGGGTGTTGGCATGAGCCCATTCCTATGGGACAGGGACTCTTGTAACAGTGAACAGTCAATTGGGGACTTCCCATTGGTCTGGCCAAATGTTCTCAGAGCTGTGCTATGTCCGAGACTCTTCTTGCCCGATCTTCCTTCCTTTCTCTTGCCTTTCACATCGTGGTGGTCTGAGCCTCTCTTTCTACTCCTTCCCCTCCCTTACCCTGAAATGTGCTTCCCCAATAACTCTCCTGCTCGTCCAATCCTGTCTTGGCGCCTGCTTCGTAGAGGACCCAAACTAACACAGGCTTCAATGTCAGACAGTATTCAAATCCCACTTTGGCCACCTACCTTGAACCAGTTCCTACTTCCTTCTGGGCCTCAGTTTCCCTGGATGTGAAGTGAGAAGTTTGAAACTCCTTCCTGCCCTGGTCTTTACCAGAATCAGCCTCACCAGTTTCGTGGAAGTGAACAAGACCGAGGACCGTCAAGTGCACAAGAGTGGCAGCCTCTGCTGAGCCCCTCACGTGCCCAGTCTAGCCAGTGTGCCCCTCCCTGGGCTCCTGCAGCCCCGTGTGCCTGCCACACAGGGTTGCAGTTGTCCGTTTTTTCCTCTGACTCTCCAAAGGGTGCTGAACACCCGGAGAGGGGCTCAGTTTCACTTACTTCTGCATGATGCTCAGAGAGTGTTCAGAGTGAATAGTGATTGCTGAGCCCTGGGGATGCCCAGTAAACAAAGCAACTCTCCAACCACCCCCAGCTGCCAGCATGGAAGAGCTCTGTGGCCACAGTGCCTTTGGATCCATGGAAGTAATGCCAACAACCCCCATGACTGAGGGCCCTCTCCAGTGCCAGGTTTCCTGCTCCAGGCTTTACATGCATTTTTTTCACTGAATCCTCCCTGCATGCCTACTCAGAGGTTCCACTACTACATCTCCGTTTCACAGATGAATAAACTGAGGCTCAGGGAGATAAAGCTGATTGCCCAAGGTCATTCAGATGAGAAGAAGAAAGGGCTAAGTTTCTGTTTTTGTTTTACATGTTTTAACAGCTCTATTAAGGTATAATTTACATACCATAAAATTCACTCACTGTAAGTGTACAGTTTGATGAGTTTGATGAATAAATGTATACATGTGGGCAACCATGACCACAATCCAGTTGTAGAACATTTCTGTCACTCCCAAGAGATCCCTCTTGCATGTTTGCAGTCTGTCCTTTATTTCCTCCTCTGGCTCTAGACAAACACTAATCTGCTTTCTGACTCTATAGATTTGCCTTTTCTGGATATTTCACCTAAACGGAATTCTACTATATGTGGCCTTCTGCGGCTGGCTTCTTTCACTTAGCATAATGTTTTCAAGGTTCATCCATGTTGCAGCGTGTGTCGGCACTCCATGCCTTTTTATGGGCAAATAATATTCTGTGGCATGGATAGACCACATTTTGTCTATCCATTCTTCAGTCGATGGACATTTGGTTTGTTTGCAGTTTGGAGCTTTTATGAATAATGCCATTATGAACATTTGTGTATAAATTTCAGTGTGGACATCAATTTTCATTTCTCTTGGGTAGATCCCTAGGAGTGGAATTGCTAGGTCATGTGATAAAGGTTTGTTATAAGAAACTGTCAAACTGGCTTATAGAGTGGTCATCCTACCAGCTCTCCCAGGCCAAGAGCATCTCCTCAGCCCCTCACTGTGTCTCAGGGAGGATCTCCTGATAAAAAATTCCAAAATCTGGCTGTAGCTGAATAATCAGGCGCAGCCTGGGACTAACTGTACCTCCCACTGACCATCTCTGAGGACAGATGGTGACCTCTGAACAGGAAGTGACCAGCTTAGTGAATTTTATTAATCCCTCCAAGGTCTGCTGTTAATTACACTGAGGCTTGACATTAAACAGAACACAACAATAATGTTCTGGTTATATTTCTTAAAAATAAAGTCCTTACTTTTTTAGAGGTGCGTATTAAAATATTTACAGATGAAAACATATGATGTCTGCATGTTGCTTCAGAATAATATGTAGGGGGGAGAGGATATGTGGATTACCATTAGGGCTGGGTGATTGGTATCAGAGTTCTGTTCATTTTTAGGTTAAAAATTCTGCATCATAAAAAGTTTTTTAAGAAAGCAAGAAAATATAAAAGAAAAGTAAGATTGGACGTGGGCTTGGAGCAGCCAAAACCATTGCTTCTCTTCCCTACCAACAGCTGAGACTCCTCAAGGTGCAATGGTTGGGCTGGCCACACCTGTGACTGAGGCATCCCTTTATTCTTTAAAGCCTTCCCTAATTTTGCTAGAACACAGGCATTGCAGCAGGAAATCCCCTGTCCCAGGACTTTTTCGAGCATGACTCCAAAGCCTTTGTTAGGTCTTATAAATTGCGGATACCATAGGAAGCACAGCCCTGGAGCAGATACCCACTAACATCTCCTGTCTCCTTTTCTACTGGGTAATGGGAAAGGGTGACAGGAAACTGGGGAATATTCTGCCATTTGTGGGCTTACAAGACCTTTGTAAAGACCTCTCTCTCTCTGGGTGGTGTTTTGACCAGGGTATTGCCTAACCCCTATACCTGAAGATTCTTTCAGTTAGTTTCAGATCCTTCTGAGTCTCTGGGTTACCCATGAGGCCACAGTTGCAAGGAGGCTGCGCCAACTGGCCCTAACAACCAGCAGAGTAGTGGGTAGGGGCAGGGCACAAGCCTCCCCCTGTCAGGAGGATAACTTCCCTGTGCCAAGGGGGGTGGAGGAACCTAGGGGACACACAAGGGACACAGTACCCTACCTCTTCTCATAGTCCAGGTCCCCCACAGATCCATTCATCAGCTGGTTGGGCGTCCACTTCAAGGTCATGATGTCAGCCGTCTGGTGCAGGGACAAGTACCCTGGCACAGCCTCCATGTCATCCCTCTGCAGAGAGAGGAGAACTCAGGTCTGGCCATGGTGCTGGAGTCACAGTGAACAGAGGCCCTGGCCCATTTGACTCAAGCACATATTACCAGCATCAAGAGGTTGTGTTAGTCCCTTCAAGGCCATGGCCATTTGGAAGGCTCTAAACCTCCTTCCAGGTGGCCATGCTAAGCAAAGCCGTTTGCAGTCAACTTTCCAGGATAGGTCTTGCAGATTCCAGCTGTGAAAGATGCACACTCCCCACCTCCGCACTCATGCCTCCCTCAAGGTTGAGGGGCTCTGCCCCAAAGTTCCTTTAGAACCAGGAAGGGGTCATGGTCTCTCTTAATGTCACCCTTTTTATAAAAGAAGGCATTTATCTCAGCCAGTCTTAAAGGAGAAAGAGGTGGCAGCCAAGCTCCATATCCCATCCCACAGACACCTCCTCCCCAAATACCCCCCTTACCCCCAACCCAGAAACCAGACCCTTTGCTTTCCAGAATTTGCCTACAGGCTTCTCACCCTTTTGGTTTTATCCCAAGTGGGTGGAGAGAGGGTGATGTCACCATCCCTTTTACACAGAGGAGGAAGCCCCTCCACCAAATTCACCTGAACAGCAGAGACAAACAGTTAAGGTCTTCTGAGCACCAAGTGCGGACCGAGCATGACTCAGTCTCCACACACACGGCCTCCGTTGAACCCCACATGCTTATTATCCCATGGGGAACCTCATCGCAGTATGTCATCAATCCTAAAATGCATATTTTGTGTTTTCCCATTTTAATGAACCTGAAGTGGGGATGTGTCATCATCAGTGGCATCTCACAACTGTGATGTACTTGGCATTGGCCGAGCGTGGGCAAACTCGGTCACAGCTGTTCATACTGTTGTCTCTTTCATTAAGTTTTGCCTGGTCGTTACTTCACATGTGCAGTATAGGTGCTATCTTAAATGTCTTCAGAAAGATCATACTGTGATTCAGCCTTAAACTGAAAAGTTATTGTGAACACAGAAAGGCTGGGAACAGAGCAGTGGAGTGCTGATGTGATACTGGTGAAGCAGCCACATTATCCATCCCTGCAGGGAGGCATACCATTCCAGATTTTCTTGCAAAGCAGCAACCAAGTGCTTTACGGGACTTAACAGCCATCTCAGAGATGAGAGTGGGCACTCTTGCAAGAAATGCTGCATTTCCTACAGTTTTGGATCAGGGGCCACCAAACTTTTTTGTGTAAAGGGCCAGATGGGGAATATTTTTGGGCTTTGTGAGCCATTCAGGCTCAGTTGCATCCACTCAGTTCTCCCATTGTGGCCTAAAAGCAGTTATAGACAATACAGAAACTAATGGTTGTGTCTGTGTTCCAGTAACAACAAAACTTTATTTACAAAAACAGGTGGATGGCCGCATTTGGTCCTTGGGCTATAGTTTATTGATCCCATCTCTTGACTGAACAGAAAAAGAAATGTGGAAAAATAAAGGCATCAGTGATTAAGTTGAAAAGTGATATGGAAGATTGAACTCAACTGTGAAGAAGCTTTAGAAATATCTTAACTAATGTATTTCAATTATATTTTCACTTGTGTGTACTTATAGGACTGAAGTATGATGTAAAACAAACAAACAAAAAAAACTATGTTCAAACAAGTTTCAACGACCTCTTTCAAAAAGTGGAAGTTAAAATTTCCAAGTAGTAAAAAAACACTGTACATAATCTAAATAATCTAAATAGCATTTACAAATTTTTGATGATTGTTTAAAATGGTGCATCTTAAATACATGGCTTATTAGATTTAGTGAAATAGGGCCTTGTACCCATTGTGGTGCAGACGCTGGGCTCAGAGGGAGAAATGACTTGCTCAGTGTCACCCCGTGACTGAAGCTGTGGCTGCAGGGCTGGAGTGGCTGCTGGTTCTCTCTCTGCTTCCTCCCAGCTGAGCCCAAGCACCATGCTGACTCTGGGACCAAATGACCCCAGGGAGGGGACAGCCAAAAAAGACACTATGTGAGGGTAGGGGCTGCATGTGCCTCACTCACCACCCTGGAGCCTGGTCCTATGCTGAGGCATGGAAGGTAACTGACAAATGGCACAGTCTCTGGCACCAGCTGACTTAAATTCAGATCATAACTCTGCTCCCCAGTTCACCTATATGGATCTCAGTATTATCATCCCAATAATAATAATACCGACCTTACAGGGTTGTTGTGAGGTTTAAATGAGTAGATACAGTTAAAAGCACTTTACACAGTACCTGATGCATAGGAAGCACTCAATAAATATTAGTCATGAAGATGATTATCTTGATGACACATCCATCTAGCACAGAGCAAGTGAGTGTAAAGTTTTGCTGAATGAGTGGGAACAAGAGTGAAAGGATGAATAGAAGGCTGGGTGGATGGGTGGATGGACAGATGACTGGAAAATCAATGGACACATGGATAGGTAGATATAAAGATGGGGAGATGGATGGATGAATGGGTGGCTATAAATAAAGACAGAGAAATAAATGAATGGTGGGTGGATGCATGGATAGAAGGATGGATGGATGAGGGCCTAGAGAGAGCTGACTGGTTGGGTGGCTGGAGATACTGGCAGATGAATGAATGAATGGGTAGATGGGAATATTGGCATATGAATGGGTAGATGGAAGAAGATATTGGCAGATGGATGAATGAATGGATGGATGGTGGGTGGATGCATGTATGAATGCATGAGCAACCTGGAGCCAGAAGAACTCCTCCTCTTTAATCTGGAACCAGATCCTCAGTGCAAGATGGGGACCTGAGATGAACTCTCACCGGCTGAACCAAAACGTTGTTCTTGCCATACAGCAGGGTGGCACGGGAGTTCTGGTGCAGGGACTCCACATAGTCACGGGCAGAGAGGGATGGCCGGTCATCCATGCTGCCACTCGAATGCCTCTTCTGGATCTGGTAGTGTGAGGGGAGATAGAGGGATTACCTGCAGAGCTTCTACTGTGTTCCCCGCCCCCATGCCAAGGCCCTCCCACAGCCCCGCTGCCCAGCCCACTCACACAGAGGGCTGGACGTTTGGTGGGCGAGTCCTGCCGCAGGTGTGAGCTGTGGATGCGGTGTCTCTGGACCAGCTCGTCAGCTGAGGGGTCAGTCCAGAAGTGATCTGCGGTCTTCATCTTTGTGTACTCTAGGGCACAGGGCCCCACTGTGGAGCATATGGGGGCTGGGAATCCACAGCCCTGGAAAGTCCACCTTCCTGTCTACCCCCACATGGGCCACCCATTTCACTACCCATTCTCTCCAGCCAGCCAGGATGACCCACAGTCCTGCAAAGGAGAGATCAGAACAAGGCCCTGGGAGCAGGACACTGAGCAGGTAAGTTTTCATGGGCGAGGGTGGATGGAGATGAGAGAGGCCCTTCGGAGGTGCCCCTGAGACCCAAGACCAGAGGTCTAGATGAAGCTCAGAGCACTGGACCACTTACCCAGCAAAGACGCAAGGATAGGGCCATCCACAGGGTCCATCAAGAGAGCTTCTTTCTCATAGTATTTACTAGTAAGAGAGGAAAGAACATGCAGGTTTGGGTAGACACCAGCAGAGGGCACACATCGATGGGCTGGGTTCAATCCCAGCCTGTCACTCCGCTACCACTCAGAACCTCATCTGTAAATTGGGGATAATAATAATACACCTCATAGGGCTGTTGGAAGGACTTCTGAGAGAGACAGCAGATGAGAGGCACTTAGCATAATGCTTGGCGTGTACTTCCTTACTACATGGTCATGATACAGCCTTTATGAGAGTAACAGGAATAATAATTAGGAGACAGCTGGGGACTGGCTGATTCTGTCTGCTTTTACTGAATCTTCCATTTGAGACAGGATGTTGCTTAGAGACTCAGATGAAGTCTGCCCTTCTATTACTGAGGCAATAAAATGCTGTTCAGCTGTGGAATGTACTGAACAGGCTTTCCTGCCCTGATAACACTTGCCTGAGATGCTGAAAAATGCTCCCTGGAACTGGCTCTTCAAAATAATATGTGATGCCCTGAATACAATGTTTGTGCTGAATGTTTCTGGATTTGTTTGAGTTGTTGTGTAGTGGTTCCTAATTTCTTGAAAACTCACATAGTCTAGAAACTAACAGAATTTTAAGCTTGGAAAGGACCTCATTCTGACCTCACAAGGATCTCAGGCCCAGAGAGGGTAAGTGACCTGCTGGAGGCCACACAGCGGGCAGATGCAGGCTTGGGCTACATCCAGCTGGCTTTGCTCTCACCATCATACAACTGGGGGTGAAGGACTCAGGGTCTGAAGTCAGACAGATGGGGTGGGAGCCCAGCTCAGCCACTCCCTGCCTTGCTGTGTGTCCCTGGGCAAGAGATTCCCTCTCTGATCATCAGCGTCCTCAGCTGTAAAATGGGAAGGATGACAAAATTTGCCTGCCTGGGTAGTTGGAAGGATCAAACAACAACCTGCCTGTATAGCAACAGCACTGAGCCTGACATCAGGAAATTCTCACTAAATGGTGGCAACATCACTGTAATCTTATCCAAAAGAAATCTATCAACCAAAATATTGGATGAGGCAGAACTGACATGCCCCGGACTTGCTCAATATCAAGTTTATATATTTTGGTGTCAAATATGAAGATAGTACATAGAGACATGTTCTGCTTCACCACTATTCAGTTTCCATTCCAAAATTCAGCACAGTTATGTGAACATAAACCTTGGAAATACTGCTTCAAAAAACAGCAGGTCGGGCTGGGACCAAGATGTAACTGTACAAGGTAGCTGAAGGGAGTTTCTTTGGGGTGTTAAGTTTCTTTACAACAATTCTGTACCTTGATTGTGGTATTGGTTACATGAAACCATACATGTGTAAAATTTCATAGAACTATATACAAAAAAAAAAATGAGTGCATGTAAGAAGTGGTGAAAACCAATGTCTGTAGTTTAGTTAATAGTACTTTACCAAGAGGTTCCAGTCAAGATAGCAGAATAGACGGTCCCCAGCGTCACTCTCTCACAAATCAACCAATTTACAACTATGAAAATGTAACATCAGCCAAGCTGGGGCTGCTGAAGCTCAGGGGAAGAGGAGGAGAGACCTACGGAGTTCATGAAGGTGGGAGAAACCACAATGAGAGAAAGAAAAAGCTGCTCTGAGCATTTCAGGCTGCGGCTGCTTTAAGGCTCGAGCTGTTGAGTGCACGGAGCAGGAGCCGGCAGGAGCCGCAGCTGTGCCCTTCAGATGCAGTTAGCTGGAGGTGGCAGGGGAGAAGAGGGCCTTGGTGGCCCCCAGGACAGCAAGACCACTAATAGGGTTTCCGTGGACCCATGCAGGAGCGAGGAGCCAGAACAGCTGAAAAGGGGAGCCATTCAGAGGCCGGTGAGTCATCGCAAGGGACCAGCACAGGGCCTGTCCCATGGGAAGTGTTTATAGCATGGGTGGTGGGGCAGACGGACCCACCAGGAGAACACTGGGACACAGCAAGGACAGCTGATCCGCTCCCCACCCCCATCAGTGCAGGACCACTCAGAGGAGACCAGTCAGGAATGTAGAATTGTATGGGGTGCAGTTTGATGAAAAAACTCAGGCCCAGATCAGAGTTTCTACACCACCCAGGTTCATTGGGTCCCTGGAGAGCTGGAATTACCTATAAGGTCAACCATTAAACCCCGAGCTTCACGAAAAGCCTTCCCTAGGGAAACAGCAGCAAAGTAGCAATTTAGCTCAACCACACAGCTCAAGTACTGGTTCCCACAGGAAGTTCTCCCATGTTAGAAGTAATCAAGGGACAAAAAATTAGTTCTGGCCCAGGCACACCACCAGTACCTTGGGGCCCACCAGGGAACATGAGGTATGGAGCCGGGGACAAGACCTCCACCCACAACCACTCACACTGTCAGTGCACCCCCACACCACAACCACCACGCAGATGGTCCACCAGCCACTGGAGTGCAGTGACACAATGAGAGTCACCAGCAGAGACCAAAGAAAAGAAGAGGATGTCTCTCTCCACAAAGTCCATTCCAGAGTGACATTAGAAGCATCTGCTCTATGATAATATTGGGGGACCTGATCACATCTCTCAGCATTGGACAGATCATCTAGGCAACAAATCAACAGAGTAACCATTATTCTTTCAGAAGGAGAGAAGAAATCTAGGGCAATTAGAGGGGAGAGGGCAGAAGAAGAGGGGGATGGGGAGAGATTGGACAAGGTGCATAAAGAATAAGTACAATTTGTAATAATATATATGCTAGAAATATCGATTTGATCAACATACTCAATGTTGAACCCCCAAAATATGTATTTTTGATTCAATAAAAATTTTAAAAATAAATAAAAATAAAATAAAATAAAAATTATGAAAAAGGAAAAAAAAATAAAAAGAAAAAAACCCAATCTGCCCCCCCCCAAAAAAATAGTACTTTACCAAAGTCACTTCCTGGTTTTGATAATTATGCTATGATCACATAAAATGTTATCATTGGGGTTAGGCAATTAGCACTCTCTGTACTAATTTTGTAACTTCTATGTGAATCTAAAATTCAAAATTAAAAGTTTGATGAAAAAGTAGCAGGTTGACGTTGCTGCTCACATAAATTACTAATTCCTTTTGACTGACTTATTCAGCAGTAAAACACAAGGTCACATGCCAAAGGCAATAACTAAAGAAGTCCAGGGGACCATTCATAGGTCAAGAGGCAGAGATATGTTACAATTTACTAGAAGGCAAAGAGGTTAACTGGAGACTCAGAGTGTGAATTTCTTTGCGTTTCTCTCTTGACTCTAGGCCTTTGAACCTGCTGTTCCCTCTGCCAGAAATACTCTTCTCCCTGTTTCCTTCACCTGGCTAATATCTACATGCCCTTCAAATGGAAGCTTAACTGTTTCACCTTCCAGGACACTTTCCTTGCCCACCCAGAAGAGATTAAACACCACCACACCCACCTTGTAACATTCATCTCATATTACCACAATTACTATTTGTCTGTTTTCCTTGCTAGAATGTGAGCTTCATGAGGAGAGGGACTTTACTCTGTACTTCATGCATCTTTTCCTAGCAACAGGGCAAAGTGTTAAAAGATAATAATAGGGGCCGACCCCTTGGCTCACTCGGGAGAGTGCGGCGCTGGGAGCGCAGCAGCGCTCCGGCCGCAGGTTCGGATCCTATATGGGAATGGCCGGTGTGCTCACTGGCTGAGCGCGGTGCGGGTGACACCAAGCCAAGGGTTGCGATCCCCTTACCGGTCACACACACACACACAAAAAGATAATAATAGTATCCACTGTGTATGAACATGTTGTTAAACAGGCACCTTCACATATTGAATGATAGGGATATTCCCAGATTTCTCTCTCTCTATCTGGGTGAAAAGGCACACTGGTCATAGGAGTCTCTGATTACAGATTCTTCTGTGGCTCCCCACTGCTCTTAGGATAATATCCAAGCTCTTTAACATGACAGGTATCACCACTGTATCCCCAACACCTTGGTTAGTGTCTGGCACGCAATAGGTACTTGTGAAATATGTATTGGACAAATGAATGCATCGATGAATGCTTGCCCAAGATGACTTATACTATCCTTTATATCAGATTAATCTAAGCTAGGGGAGAAAATGTAAATAGTGCCACTATGCGTTTTCAAAATGCTGTGTGCTTGCCAAATTCCATTTTCACTTCTTCTCCATAGTGGCAGCAATCCCTGCCCCGTGTACCAAAAGAGACAACAGAGCCACAGAGATGCTAAGTGATTCTCCTAGGGCCATACAGTTATTGATGGACAGGAGAAGGAAGAAACCCAAGATCTCTATACTGCATCCTAAATCTGAGGACCCTGCACTGCTATTTAACACCTAAATCTTGCAAAGGTTTTTTTTTTTTTTTAACTTATTTAAAAAATGTTTTATTGAAACATTGTACATATTCATGGGGCACATAGTTACATTTCAACACATGTATACAATGTGTGTTGATCTAATCAGGGTAAATAGTCTATTCATCATTGCAAAAATTAATCATTTCTTTGCAGTGTGCACATTTGATCTCTTTTCTTCTAGTCTTTAGGTTACATGCAGTAAAACATTATTGATTGTAGATTTCCGGGTTGACTGTACACCAATAGATCTTATTTTTCCTATCTTGCTGTGCTTTTGTGTCCATTCATCAGCCTCCCACTATCCCTCCGCCCCCTTTCCCACCTCTAGTAACTACAGTTCTCTCTCCTTTTAACAGTTCAACTTATTATTATTGTTTGTTTGTTTTTATTTGTCTGCTTGTTTTGTTTTATTCTCTCTCTTTTTTTTTTAGCTACCACATATCAGTGAGAACATGTGGTATTTCTCTTTCTGTGCTTGGTTCATTTCACTTAACATAATTTTCTCTAAGTTTATCCATGTCACTGCAAATGGTAGAATTTCATTCTTTTTTATGGCTGAGTAGTATTCCATTGCATATATATACACACACACACACACACACACACACACACACACACACACACACATGTCCTTTATCCAATCATCTGTCGATGGACATTTCGGTTGGTTCCATATTTGCCAAGGTTCTGAGTTAACCTAAACCAGGATCAAACATCCAGGAGGCATTTATTTAATCACTTTCAAATTTAAGTGCATTTCAAGGGGAAAAAGAAAGCCGCTTTGTGCAAGATGGTGCAATTCCCACCAAGGTCAGCAGGTGGAGGCAGAGCTCACCCAGGGTCTGGTCTTTCCCTCTCACCTGCTGTTTTCCACAAGGTAATGCACAATTTTGTCCAGGACCTTCTCAAACAAGGCTGTGCGGATCCACAGGTGCTTGATGGCAAGTGGGGACAAATTGGGAAGCTTCGGCAGCTTCCGCACATTCTCCTGGAGGCCCTGGATCTGGTTTCGCCTTCAAGAACAGTAAAGGAGGAGAATAGATACTCACAGAAGAGGAAATCCACAAGACCAATATGCAAATAGGAAAATGTTCAATCTCTCCAGGAAATGAAAGAATGGCAACTAAACATTGAGAACCCATATTGCTCTTAGCAAATGGGTCAAGAGTTGAAAGAATAATAATACCCAGTGAGTGTGAAAATGTGGTTAAACAGACACGTTCCTTCACTGTTGATGGGCAAGCCAGATTCTTACACTGATCTCTCTCCCCACTCCTCTCTCTTGGAAGGAGTGCTTGCCGAGAAGAGTCTTGGATTATAGATTCTTTAGTGGCCCCCACTACCCTTGGGAAGCAAGCTCTTTTACATGATAGGCAGGGGGCTCCATGACCTTGTCCCCATTCACTTCTCCAGTAATCTCACCACTACCCCTTCTCACTCCATGATCCAGCCAGCCAGAGAAATCTGCAGATTCCGGAGGCTGCCAGGCTCCCATCTGAAGTCTTTCCACGGGCTGCTGCTTCTTCCTGGGTTTTCTCACTACCCCATTCCCAGACTAATCCCTTCTCACTCTTTATGTCTCAGTGAAGGCATCCCCTCCTACAGGAAGCCCTCTAGGACCAGCCAAAGCTGGCATGTAGCCTCAATCTCTGGAGCTTAACATCTCATTTTTCTGTCTTCCTCTCCACACTGTGACCTTGAGGGTATGAAGAAAGCAATTCAATTTCTTTCTTTCTTTTTTTTTTTTTTTAATAAAATACTTACTGAGAGTCTGCCATGTAGCAAGCATGGGCCCTCTTCATGTCTGTATCTCTAGGGCCTAGCACAGTGCCTGGCATATAGGAGAGTCTCAGTAAATATGTTCATGAATAAGTGATTGAATACATGAATGAACGGTTTTCCCTTACCACCTGGCATGGGCGTCTCTAATTCCTCCATTCAGAAGTCACTCCCAATATTGTGGAAGGCCCATGGAAATCCATCCCTTTAAGAAGTTATCTGCAAACACCTGGGAATTTAGCAGATGAATTGGAAGGTCCCCAAAGACCAGATGGCTGAGAAATCATTCCAAATGGAAGCTGGCAGAGCCAAATCCTGAGCTCTGCCCACCAGACAGTTCTGGCCAGCAGCCCTGGGCAGGCAAGGCCTGAAGGCCAAGGAAGGGACCATTTCTCATCCAATGAAGTGAGTGATCACCCACGGCAGAGATGGCAAACTTAGGACATGCTTGTCTCTTCCTCTCTCTTGCCAGGGACAGACATGGCCAATCGATCCATGCACTTTTTCTCATGATGCCCAATCACAGCTTCACAACTCTGGGCACAACTCTTCACGACCTCTGGGCACAGCCACTAGCATCAACTGGAGTTGAAACCTATTTACCATCCCTGACCAGACTCCAGGTGGGGGTTTGGCTGTGCAGTTGGGACTCCAGGCTCTGGCAAGAGGCGCTCATGTACACACGCTCAGTCCATGAGCCTCCCTGCAACACAACAACCAGCCTCCAGGATGAGTGAAGGGAGCTATCTCTCCCCGTCAATGGTTGCCTGAGGGTGAGTTTTGACCAGAGGCCCTAGCATCTGCTCCATGCAGTCAGAGACCATATTGGTTCTATCAAGCATGGGTCATCTTGTATTTATAACAGAGCTGGGCCTCCAGTAAGCATTTGCTCACTCAATAATTATTTTTTAGGCATTTACCAGATGCTGGGGACATAGTGGGAATAACACAGGGGTAAATGCCTGTTCTAATGGAGTTCAGAGTCAAGTGGCAGAGACAGACAACAATCAAGTAAACAGGAGATGAACAAATGAATGAATAGCTAATTACAGATGATGGTAACAATTGGGAAGAAAACAAACAGGGTGATATAAAAGAGGAGATGGGGTGAGGTTTGTAATTTACTGAGTTAGGGGAAGGTCTGAATGATGACGAGGAACCAGCTCTGGAGATCAGGGGGGTGAGCCTTGTTGAGGGCTTGGCATGCGCAAAGGCCCTGAGGTGAGAAAGAGTCTGGTGGGTTTGAGGAGGAGACAAAGGTGGAGAGAGTGCCAGGAGATGCAGGCTTTTGCAAAGCCCATGGCAGAGTGTGGACTGTCCTCTGGGGGACTGTCCCAGCCCATACCCCAGTTTGTACTCACGCGCTCTCGATCAGCTGCTCCAGGTCCTGGACCTTGCGGCTCAGATCCTCAGCCAGAGGGAAGCTCTTGCCCACCTTCATGAAGAGAGCTGCGATCTTGTTGCTACGCAGGAAGCCAGCCGCCCGCCGCCGAAGCCCATGCAGGACGCAGGCCTCCACAGCCGCTGCAGAGACATGGCGGTCAGCAGGTCCTGCCCTGGTCACATTTCCCAGTAACCAGTGTGGCTCAGAGCTTCAGTCAGACAGAAGCATCTTGGAGAGTGGGGACCCTCAGAATCATAAAAGTCAGGACAGCATCATGGGGAAAAACACGTATGCCTCTCCATCTTCCACACTCTCAAAAGGGGGCAAGAGAGCTGTGTGGTTAACCCACAGTCATGACTCAACGTCAGACCATCTCTGTTCACATCCTTTCCCAGACACTAATCAGCTGTGTGACTGTGGGCAATTACCTCCCCTCTCTGTGCCTCAGCTTCTTCATCTGTAAAATGAGGATAGTATTAATGTCAACCTCCTAAGGTTGCTGTTAGAACGAGGTGGAAAAAATGCATGTAAAGCACTTAGCACAGCAGAGCCCGACACACAGCATGTGTTTTATGAATATTAGCTGTTATTCTTGTCAAAGAGGGAGGGGAGACTGAACCACATGACTGTTGAGCTTTATCTGGGTTAATGAATCACATAATCATCATCATCATTAACATAGCAATTACAGTAACAGCTAACATTTATAAATCTTGTTCAATCTTTGCCATGGCCAGGGAAGATAGGAAAACTATCTCCATATTTCAGGTATGGACACTGAGGCTCAGAGACGTGAACTGTATTGCCCAGGGCCACCCAGCAAAAAGAGACAAAGCCAGGATTCAATTCCAGGTCTGAGTCCAAGATGTGTCATAACACTTGGCTTCCATGAAGGGCCTTAGAAGGGAGGATTTAGTACTAACCTTCCCATTTCTGTGTTTCCCCAGGAGGCCCTGCCTGGCTCTCCTCAGACCAGGAGACCTGGGTGGTAGCCTGGGCTCTACCACTGACTCACTGTGTGACCTCCAGATATCACTTTCCCTCTCTGGGCCTCAGCGTTCTCTTCTGGGTGATGGACTCTGTCTTACTCCTGGTACTTTTGGTATCCTATCTTCTTACCTTCTGTCTTACAAAGCACACAGAAGCTCACACTGGTATGCAATAGGTGCATAATCAATGTTTACTGAAAAAATGAGCTACTGTTTATCTTGGTATCAATAACTCTTAAGATTTACCTTACTTAATCCTGGTGACAAACCCATGAAATAAGAGTGCTAGAAGAGGGAACCAGCATGCCTCGCCTGGCCAAGCTTACGTTGTGTGCAAGGAGTGATACTGGGAAGTTTTGGTTTCATTGCTTGTCTTTGTGTTTTTGAGCTGGCACTTACTCGATTTTGAATGAATACCTAAATATTGCCTAATCTACCTATGGATTTAAAATATTCTGGGTGAGGATCTCTTCAACGTCTTAATTTTAACTTACATGCAAAGTACTTTTCATTTGTTTATACTGAAATAAGTTAATTAGCTATACAGGCTTTGTAGACATTATTCAGTTCTTTCTGACAGTGGCTCATAAGGAACAGTGGATAAAAGAAACCTCAAGGAGATTCTTTAGGCCCCATTTAGTGCCATCAAATTTCTCCCACCCAAAAACTTTGATCAGAGTTACAGAATTGTTATAATTTATTATCACTTTCTATTCCTCTAAGTCTATAATTGGTAGGTATGTTAGCAAGTCCTAACATGGACATACATATTATTAAATTTGCAAATAAAAACATCCAGGAGGAAATAAAAAGCTAGGAATATAAATGTTCCCATATATGAAGGGTCTTAATAAAGTTCATGGAAATATTCATATTATTTATTTATTTATTTAATTTGGTGGCTGGCCATAGGGATTGAACCTTGGACTTTGGTGTTATTAGGACCATGCTCTAACCAACTGAGCTAACCAGCCAGCATGTATTATCTTTTAATTCCATTTTTTCCATGAACTTTTTGAAGTACCCTCGTACATATCTATACATGCATATATGTATATATACATACATATATACGTGTGTATATGTGTGTGTATGTATACATATATATGTTTAAATAAACATCTCACTTTTTAAAAAAAAAGATCTTGCCCATCCTGCTGAAGGTTATCCAACAAGGAGTGGCAGAGGTGGGATTTGAACCCAGGCCTGACTGGGTGAAAAGTGGGTGAACTGAGAGGTCCGTGGGTTCCCAGGTCACAAAGTGTGCTCAGCATGGTGTGGGCCCCATGAGGTGGCTCCCCCAGCCATCTGAACAGAAGCCAATGGGCTGGCCAGGTCTCCTTGGTCAGGCCTCTCCATAGGACCAAGATTGCAAGAGGGGAATATGTCATTCATTATGAGATACTCTAATTATTAAATTAAAAAGTTCTCAGGGAGAAAGAAAGAAATAATCCCACTTATACATACACACTAATAATGAGCTGACTTCTGACTTCAGGGACATGCAAAACATGTCTCTAGCTATTGTCCAAGTACAGTTAGAACCTGGCAGTGTGGTTATTTCTGGCTGGTTCAAGAAGAGACGTCTGAGTCACGCTCTGAGCCCGGGCCTGCTTCCTCTGCTGAGCCAGCTGGATGTGATCCCTCAGGATGTATCAATGGCTCTTAATTCCCTGTTTTATTTTTTTTTAAGTTCCCATCCATCATCTCCTTTACCTGGCCATAGCCACAGGCAGAGCAAGGAAAGGACATGGAATTCCTCAGATGCAAGACCACTTGCCACTTGGGGGGTGGGTCAGTGTGAACTGTGCCCATGGGAAGGCGAAGGCAATCCCTCCAGTGTTAACCATGATGACCTCTTCATGGGGTGCAGGAGTCATTTTTAATTGCTTCTCTAGGCTTTTCCGTATTTCCAAATTCTCCAGTGGAGTCCCTTTGGAATCTCAAAATAACTTTGGAGTCATAAGCAAAACATGATGAGAGAACCCTTGCTCAAAGACGCCACTTCCCTGAGGCAGCCACAGAGAAAGAAGCTACTTTCCAGGCCATGGGTGGGCCATAGACTCACCACAAAAGGAGATGATGTGGCTGCTGTCTTCGTGGACAAACTTGCGTGTGACAGCTTCCTCCATGATCTGCTTCACCTGGAAGGCAGAGGCAGCTGGAGAGGGAGAGACCCAGTGCGACCTGGTGCACACACCCCAAGAGGGCTGTGTTGCTCCCATGAGCCTCTGCAGGCTGTTTGGGATGTTCTGGAAACTGCTTTCCTCCCACACCCTCCTCACCTTGTCTTCTGCAGGTCTGAGGCCAGTGATAGCGACATGCTTCCTGTTTTACTTGATTATTTGTTCAGGCTCTTTGTGTGGTGGGCTGCTGCTTCTCTCAGGTATGCCACAACATTTCATTCCCTTCCCTGACCACACTATCTGGGGCAGCACCCCCATCTCGTCTCCTATCAGAGTTCCTTTGGAATAATTACCACTCTTTGCATTCTGCTCATTTATTTGTTCACTGTCTGTCTCTCTCTTCTAGAATACAAGCTCGGTGAGGGTATAAACTTCATCTGCCTGCTCACTGTTGTACCCACAGAGCCTGGAACAGTACCTGGTGCATAGTAGCCCAGGACTGGATGGCTTCACTGGTAAGTCCCACCAAATACTGAAAGATTTAAACAAATCTTCCTCAAACTCTTCCAAAAAATTGAAGAGAAGAAAAAACTTCCAAACTCATTTTATAAGGCCAGTATCACCTGCAAACCAAAGCCATTCAAAGATACATGAAAACTACAGATCATTATCTCTGATGAATATTCATGCAAAAAATTTCAACAAAATACAATACTGGAAAACAGAACTCAACAGCATGTTAAAAGGATTATACACCATAACCAAGTAGAAATTAATCATGGAATGCAAGGACGGTTCAACACACAACAATCAATCAGTATAATATATCACATTAACAGAATAAAAAAAAAACATTACATGATCATCACAGCTCATACAGAAAAACAACATTTAACAAAATTCAACACCCTTTCATAATGAAAAAGCATGCAAAAAACTAGGATTGAAAGGAAACTACCCCAACATACTAAAAGCCATATATAAAAAGCCCACAACTAACATCACACTCAATAATGAAAGACTAAAAGATTTTTCTCAAAGTTCAAGAACAAGACAAAGATTCCTGCTTTCACCTCTTTTACCTCTTCTACTTAACAAAGCAGAAGAATTTGGCAAAAAAAAAAAAAAAAAAAAAAAAAAAAAAAAAAAAAAAAAAAAAAAAAAAAAAAAAAA
>NW_007734617.1:20082-30596 GCF_000696425.1 Galeopterus variegatus | reverse complement strand
AAAAAAAAAAAAAAAAAAAAAAAGAAGAAGAAGAAGAAAAAAAGAAAAAGAAAAGAAAAAGAAAAACCATGAAAATTGGAAAGGGAGAAGTAAAATGATCTCTGTTTGACATAATCTTATATGTAGAAAACAAAACATTCTACAAAAAAAAAGATGTTAGAACTAATAAACAAATTCATAAGAGTTGCAGAATACAGGATCAACACATAAAAATTGTTGTGTTTTAATACACTAATGATAAAAATCCAAAAAGAAATTTTTTTTAACAGTCCATTTCACAATAGCATCAAAAAGAATAAAATATTTAGGAATAAACCTAACCAAGGAAGCAAAAGCTGTGTACACTGAAACTACAAAACATTACTGAAAGAAATTTAAAAAGACACACATAAATAAAAGGCATCATGTGTTCATGAATTGGAAGACTCAATATTGTTAGAATGTTAATACCACCAAAGCAATCTACAGATTCAGTAAAATCCCTATCAAAATCCCAGTGGTGGTTCTTGCAGAAACAGAAAAATCTATCCTAAAATTCATACGAAGCTCTATAGGGGCTCTGAATAGACAAAACAATCTTGAATAAGAAGAACAAAGTTGGAGATCTCATTTCAAAACTGATTTCAAAACTTATTACAAAACTACAGTAATCAAAACAGTGTGGTACCGGCATAAAGACAGACATATAGACAGTGCAATAGAATAGACAGCCTAGAAATAAAACCTCATACATATATGGTCAAATAGTTTTTGACAAGGGTAACAAGAGGAAATGAGGAAAGGACAGTCTTTTCAATGAATAGTGTTGGGAAAACTGGATATCTACATGCAAAAGAACACAAGGATACTTCAAAAAGTTCAGGGAATGATTTACATTAACTTTCAATTCTATTTTTCCTTGAATTTTTTTAAGTACCCTCATAAGTTGGACCCACACTTTATACCATATACAAAAATCTGTTCAAAATGGACAAAATACCTAAACATATGAACTAAAACTATTAAAATCCTAGAAGCAAACATAGGGGAAAAGCTTCATAACATTGGATTTGGCAATGGTTTCTTGGATATGACACCAAAAGCACAAGCAACAAAGGAAAAATAGATAAACTGAACTAAATCAAAAATTAAAACTTCTGTGCATAAAAGGACACAATAAACAGAAGAAGGCAATTTGTGGAATGGGAGAAAATATTTGCAAATCATGTATCTTATAAGGAATTAATGTTCATGGGTTATATGAAGAACTATAACCCAGCAGCAACAACAAAAAAACAATGTGATTCAAACATGGGCAAAGGACTTGAACAAACATTTCTCAGAAGAAGATACACAGATGGGCAACAAACACATGAAAAAATGCTCAGCATCACTAATCATTAGGGAAATGCAAATAAAAACCACAATGAGATACCACCTCACACCTATTAGGATGGCTACTACTAAAAAACAGAAAATAACAAGCATTGGCAGGGATGTGGAGAAATTCGAACCTTTGTGCATTGTTGATGGGAATGTAAGATGATGTGGCTGCTGTGGTAAACAGTATGACGGATCCTCAAAAAAATAAACATGGAATTACCATATGATCCAGCAATTCCACTTCTGGGTATACACCCAAAAGAACTGAAAGCAGCATCTCAAAGTGATATTTGTGCACTGTGTTCATAGCATCATCATTTACAATGGCCAAAAAGGTAGAAGCAACTCAAGTGTCCATCGAGGGATGAATGAATAAACAAAATGTGGTACATCTATACAATGGAATATTATTCAGCCCTAAAAAGGAAGGAAATTCTGACACATGCTACAACATGGATGAACTGTGAGGACATTGTGTTAAGTGAAATAAGCCAGTAACAAAGAGACAGCTACTGTATGATTCCACTTACATGAGGTACCTAGAGTAGTTGAATTCATAGAGACAGAAAACAGAATAGTGGTTGCCAGGGGCTGGAGGGCGGGGGAATGGGGAGCCAGTGTTTAACAGGTAAAGAGTTTCAGTTTTGCAGATGAAAGGAGTTCTGGAGACTGGCTAACAATAATGTGAATGTACTTTTAACACTACTGAACTGTATGAGGGTACTTCAAAAAGCTCATGGAAAGATTTATATTATCTTTTAATTCTATTTCTCCACGAACACTTTGAAGTACCCTCATATACATAAAAATGATTAAGAAGGCAAGGTTCATATTATGTTTATTTTACAATAATTAAAAAATGTGCATATCTTATGTGTTAACATAGTAACATAGTAAACAAATGAATATTTTTCAGAAATAAAAAGTTATGTCAGATGACATCCCTCCTCTGCTCAGGAACCTCCCGTAGCTTCCATGTCACTCAGAGTGACAGCCCAAGTCCCCACCACAGCCCACAAAGCCTTGCATGGCCTGGACCCACCCCTGACATCCCGAGCCCCGCTCCACCATGCCCATCACCCACTCCACACACACTGGCCTCCTTGTTGTTTGTCCAACTCAGTGGGCACAGTCCCATCTCATGTCCTTTGCCTGGAATGTCCCCCCAGAAATCTATAGGGCTCAACTCTTTGCTCAAATGTCCCCTTCCCTGATCATCCTACTTAAAATTGCAACCCCCACCCCCACACCACCCAAAACTCAACATACCATGTTCTATGTCTTGCTTATTTACTTTATTCCCCAACTCTCCCATTTCGTGTGCCCATAGGCTCTATGAGGTCAGGAATTCCATCTGTGTCATTCAGTGATTTATTCTCGAGCCCTAGAAGAGTGCCTGCTACATAGTAGCACTCAATAACCACCTGCTAGGGCCGGCCCGTGGCTCACTCGGTAGAGTGCGGTGCTGATAACACCAAGGCCGCGGGTTCGGATCCTATATAGGGATGGCCGGTTTGCTCACTGGCTGAGCGTGGTGCTGACAACACCAAGCCAAGGGTTGAGATCCCCTTACCGGTCATCTTTTTAAAAAATAAATAAATAAATAAAATAAAATAAAATTGTTTTGTGGTCATTTTGATGGGGTTTCAGAAAAGAGCAGTGATAAATGTGTGTATTAAATCTGCCATCTTCAACCACATCTTACCTTTTTTCTTCAAGCAAGATTATATGTTCCCTGCATTCATATGTCCAGGGCACATGCTGATTTGCACCCTAATTTGACCAAGGGGATGAACTGAAATAAGATTATCAAAGCACATTATCAAAGTGACTTTGAGATTATTGGATAAAAGTAGAGGTGAGACATAATATGTTGAAATAAAGCTTAGATGGAGGAATATATTTGATCTCGACACTCTGTTGTGTTTGATTGTTCATACTGTTCCTAATGAAAGCATTATAGATGTTGGTTCCAATTTAGGCCTTGAAGGAAGTGTGGGTGTAGATACCTTGTCTTTGTTGTTTATGCAGGCTAACTATAGAAACAGGGCATTTATTACGTGATGATAAATAATTCTTCAAAGTTACTTTAATTGTTTCAGAGTCTATTTAATTCTATATTCTGCTTAGTTACTGACTGATAACAGTTGCCCAAATGAACCGTAATATGATCCATGGCACTGTGTTAAGGAAGAGTTGAGTTCAGTGTTATCATCTCAACCATCTCATAGGTTGAATATCTCTTATTCAAAATGCTTGGGACCAGAAGTGTTTTCGAATTTTTTTCAGAATTTGGAATGTTTGCATTACTCCATGGGTATCCTGCAGGCCTTTTTTACATTTTCAAGAATACCTTTACACTACAGAGCAGAAAACAAGCAAAACAAAAAACAAACATACAAACAAACAAAAACANAAAAAAAAAAAAAAAAAACCACCTGCTAAACGAATGCCTACTTTCCATGGTGAGGTTTGAATGAAGCAATATAGGTAAAGCACTCAGCATAGTGCCCAGTGCATAGTACGTGCTCAATAAATAGTAGCATTTTAATACAGATGTAGCTCATTTTATTGTGCTTCCTTTACTGTACTTTGCAAACGTTGTGTTTCTTACAAATCAAAGGTTTGTGGCAAGCTTGTGTTGAGCAAGTCTATCAGTGCCATTCTTCCAACAGCATGTGCTCACTTCCTGTCTCTGTGGAACATTATGGCAATTCGCGCAATAGTTCAGGCCTTTTCATTATATATCTGTTACGGTGATCTGTGATCAGTGATCTTCGATGTTACTATTGTAACAGTTTTGAGCACAAACAATGTCACTCACATGATAGCAAACATAATCAAAAAGCGTTGTCTGTGCTCCGACTGCTCCACCGACTGGCCTTTGCCCCAACTCTCTCCCTCCCCTCTGGCTTCCCCATTCCCTGAGACATGACAATATTTAAATTAGCCCAAGTAACAACCCTACAGTGGCCTTTAAGTGTTCAAATGAAAGGAAGAGTCACACATCTCTCACTTTAAATCAAAAGCTAGAAATGATTAAACTTAGTGAGGAAGGCGTGTCAGAAGTTGAGACAGGCCAAAAGCTGGGCCTTTTGCACTGAACAGTTAGCCAAGCTGTGAATGCAAAGGAAAAATTCTTGAAGGAAATTAAAAGTGCTACTCCAGTGAATGCACAAATATAAGAAAGCAAAACAGCTTCATTGCTGATATGGAGAAAGTTTTAGAGGTCTGGATAGAAGATCACACCAGCCACAACATTCCCTTGAGCCAAAACTTAATCCAGAGCAAGGCTGTAACTCTCTTCAATTCTCTGAAGGTCGAGAGAGGTGAGGAAGTTGCAGAAGAAAAGTTTGAAGCTAGCAGAGGTTGGTTCATGAGGTTTAAGGATCTGCCCCCATAACAAAAGTGCCAGGTGAAGCGGCAAGTGCTGATGTGGAAGCCGCAGCAAGTGATCCAGAAGATCTAGCTAAGATCACTGATGAAGGTGGCTGCACTAAACAACAGATTTTTAACAGAGACAAAGCAGCCTTATGGTGGAAGAAGATGCCACCTAGGACTTTCATAACAGGAGAGGAGAAGTCAATGCCTGGCTTCAAAGGACAGGCTGACACTCTTGTTAGGGGCTAATGCAACTTGAACTTGAAGCCAATGCTCATTTACCATTCCAAAAAATCCTGGGGACCTTAAGAATTATGCTAAGTATACTCTGCCTGTGCTTTATAAATGGAACAACAAAGCCTGAATGATAGCACATCTGTTTACTGCATGCTTGCAACCACCATGTTTTAAACCCACTGTTGAAAACTACTGCTCAAAAAAAAAAATATTCCTTTCAAAATTTTACTGCTCACTGACTATGCACCTAGTCATGCAAGAGCACCGACGGAGATGTACAAGGATATTAATGTTGTTTTCATGCTGCTAACACAACATCCATTCTACAGCCCATGAATCAAGGAGTAATTTTGACTTTCAGGTCTTATTAGTTAAGAAATACGTTTTGTAAGGCTATAGTTGCCGTGGATAGCGATTCCTCTGATGGATCTAGGTGAAGTAAATTGAAAACCTTCTGGAAAGGATTCACCATTCTAGATGCCATTAAGACCATCTGTCTTAATCCATGGAGGACATCAGCATATCAACATTAACAGGAGTTTGGGAGAAGTTGATTCCACCCTCATGGATGACTTTGAGGAGTTCAAGACTTCAGTGGAGAAAGTAACTGCAGATGTGGTAGAAATAACAAGAGAACTAGAATTGGAAGTAGAGCCTGAAGATGTCACTGAATTTCTGCAATCTCATGATCAGATTTTAACACATGAGAGGTTGCTTCTTATAGATGAGTAAAGAAAGTGGTTTCTTGAGATGGAATCTACACCTGGTGAAGATGCTGTGAACATTGTTGAAATGATGACAAAGGATTTAGAATATTACATAAATTTAATTGATAAAGCACCTCCAGGGTTTGAGAGGACTGACTCCAATTTTGAAAGAAGTTCTACTGTGGATAAAATGCTATCAAACAGCATCACATGCTACAGAGAACTCTCTCATGAAAGGAAGAGTCAATCAATGCATCAAACTTCATTGCTGTCTTATTTTAAGAAATTTCCACAGTGACCACAACCTTCGGCAACCACCACCCTGACCAGTCAGCAGCCATCAACATCGAGGTGAGACCCTCTACCATCAAGAAGACTATGACTCACTGAAGGATCAGATGATCATTAGCATTTTTTAGCAATAAAGTATTTTCAAATTAAGATATGTAGATTTTTTTAGACATAATGCTATTGCACACTTAGTAGACTACGGTATAGTGTAAACATAACTTTTACATGCACTGGGAAACCAAACATTTGTGTGACTTGTTTTATTGCAACATTCGCTTTATTGGTGTAGTCTGGCACAGAACCTGCAATATCTCTGAGGTAAGTCTATAATGATGATGAAGACGCCCCTGCTCCCCTGGAAGAAGTCACATCTGGTCTGTGCATCCCACTTCCCTTCTCATCAGGCACATTCATGTAGGTAAAATCATGTTAAGAAGAAAAAAAAAAATTAACCACGCAGGGAAAATACTGCCACTAAGGGCAGTCTGCAAGAGGTGTGGAAAGAAGGGGTGGGTTTTACCTGGGAGATGAAGAGCGGAAGGGGGCTACAAGCAGGTTAAATGCAGAGAACAACAAGTAATATGTCCTGAGTTCATCCATTTGCAAAGCTTTTTACCTGCCTGCCCTGACTCCTGGGGTCATCAGAATAACTTCAGGATAATACTCGGACTGTCCTCATTGGCAATGGAGGAAATTGGGAGTCAGAGGGCAGGAGACACTCTCCAAGTTGGCATAACCATGATGTTCCAGGAGCAGGCCTGGAACCCAAGTTTTTAGCCTCTAGGGCACAAGAACAAGGGCCAGCACATTTTTTTATAAAGATCTACAGAGTAAATATTTTCTGCTTGGTGGGCCATATGGTTTCTTGCAGTGCAAAAGCAGCCAGAGACAATACATAAATGAATGGGTATGGCTGTGTCCCAATAAAACTTTATTTACAAAAATAAAAAAAGGGCCAGATTTGGCCTGTGGGCAGTAGTTTGCCAACCCTGCACAAGAATATTTGGCTCCACCAGGCTGGTCTACTTCACAGCTCCAGCCGAATGAACCACTCCTCCATCCTGAGTCATGGCCCAGACTGCCTGCCCTAGCGGGGTGGGGGGTCCATAGTCTGGGACAGTTTTGGAGGTCAGTGTTGACATGGCTATTGTGTCCCCTTCCAGTGGCCAGCCCTCTTTTAGGCAGGTCGCCTCCTGCCAATGTCCTCCTGCCAATGTCCTCCTGCTCTTCGGAGGTGACCATCTGCCTGTTACCCTCCAGAGTGGCTCTAACACAGGGGTCCTGAGGCTTGCCTGTGTTCTCCCCCACAGTTAATGCAAAGACCGCCAGGCTCCAACTGCTCCGTACACAAAAGGAAGCCATGAGCTTCCTCAGGACACATGGCAAATACCCAGCTTTATCTCAGAGCTCGTGTGTGTATATGGAGGAAGGGTTCAGATGGGGGTGGGGTGGGGGCAGGAGAGGCACCAGCTTTGGAGAGTTCTAGCTCTGTCACCAACTAATAGGTGCCCTCAGGCTGGTACTGCCCCTCAGGGTCTCGGTTTACCCTCTGGTCTCAAAGAGACCCAACTCCCACTTTCTAAGATGCCTTAATCTCCTTCCATCCCTTTCCCCTGTCATCCCTCTCCCATCCTTGGGAATCTAATCCTGCAAACTGTCAACCTCCCCCAGTGTTAAGAGCTAAATTGTGTCCCCCATCCCAAAATTCATATGTTGAAATCTTAATGATGGAGTTTGGATGTGTTGTCCCCTCCAAAACTTATATGGAATTTTGATCCCCAATGTGGCAGTGTTGGAAACTGATTGAGTCATGGGGGTGGATCCCTCATGAATGGATTAATGTTCTCCCTGGGGGAGGGGGGAGTAATAAGTGAGTTCTCGCTATATTAGTTCCTGAGAGAGCTGGCTGTTTATAGGACCCTGGCACCTCCTCTTGCTTCCTCTCTCTTGCTTCCTCTCGCCATGTGATCTGCTTGTACCCGCCGGCTGCCTGCCACTTTCCGCCATCAGTAGAAGCAGTCTGAGGCGCATGCCAGATGCAGCTGTCCCAGAATCGTAAGCCAAATAAACCTCTCTTCTTTATGAATTACCCAGTTTCAGGCGTTCTGTTATAGCAACACAAAACAGACTAAAACACTTAACCCTAGCACCTCAGAATGTGATCGTATCTGGAGATAAGACCTTTACAGAGGCGATTAAGTTAAAATGAGGTCGTTAGGTTGGACCCTAACCCAATATGACTGGTGTCCTTATAATAGGAAATTTGTACACAGATACATACAAAGGGAAAAAAATGTGAAGACACAGGGAGAAGATGGCCTTCTACAAGCCAAGAAGAAAGACCCAGAACAGATCCTTCCCTCCCAGACCTCAGATGGAACCAACATTGCCAACACCTCCATCTCGACTTCCAGCCTCTGGACCTGTGAGATGATAAATGCCCGTCGTTTACGCTTCCCATTCTGTGGTCTCTGTTTACGCAAGTTCTAGCAAACTAATGCATCCACCATCAGCATCGTCATCCTCATGCCTCAGACTGGGCCCTTTATATGTGCCAGACTCAGATGAATAAGTAAATGAATTGTAGGTTTTACCTGAGTTATTAACTCATTGTATCCTCTCCACAGTCCTGTGAGAATAGGTGCTATTTTATACCTATTTATCAGATGCTGAGACTGAGGAACAGAAAGATGAAGTGACGTGCCCAAGATCACATAGTGGGTAGAAGTGGAATCTAAATCTACGTTCTTGACTGCTACTCTGGAAGCTTCCACCAATGATTGTCTCTGAAAATAATACTACAATTCTCACATGCTATGTGCCCAGCCCTATGATATGCATGCACAGACAGCCACATGTAATCCTTAGCACATAGCTCCCAGTGGTTACTATCACCCATTTTATAGACGAGGAAACTCTGAAGTTCAGTGATGTCACTTGCTACGTGCCCAAGGTCATCAACAAATCCAAGGTCACCCTGAGGAGGTTTAAACCCATGTCAGTCTGACTCCTGCCCCATATCTAGGGGTCAGAGTCTCCAAACGCCAGGACTGTGTCAGACAGCTGAGGGGGTGCCTGCCCCAAGACAGCCACAGGCTGAGCCGGGAAGCAGGTATTCCAGGAGGCCTCCCAGCTGATGGCGGCTGCACCAGCTCTCTGGACGAAGTTAATGACGCACACAGCCCATCTGCGCCTCCTCTCCAGACCTCAGTGACAGAGTGGAGAAGAAGCAACCTCTTCCTCTTCCTTTCTCTTCCTCTGGAAGGCGTGGAGGATTCTCCAGCCAAGTATGTGGAGGATAACAACACTGATGTTTTTATTCTGCACCTCAGTTCAAGCTAGGATGGGGCCTGGGGGCTTCTACTTCTCTGTATTACAGGATGTCCTGGTCATGCAAAATTAAGATTCAGAGGTTGGCTGTTGGCAAAACTATGGGCAGGTGTCTCTGCTGGGGGCCTCTGTGCTTGAGAGATAGCATGAGGGCTTTCTGGTTGGAGTTGAGGCAGGAAGCAGTTTGGGATTTAGGGATCCAGGGATATGGAAAAGAGAGTAGGTGGCAGGCATGAGAAGGCCCTGACCCCTCCTGGCTCCTCAGCCAGGTTCTGCTGACATGGCAGATGCAGCAATGCACCACCCAGATCCCTCAGAACTGCTGGAGCAGCTCCTGGATACCCCCAGCTGCCAGCTCTGTGGAGGTCAGGGGATTGCCTCAGGTGCAGAGAGAGCCTCCTGCATGGTCCCACTCCCTCTCAGGGTGGCCTACATCCAGTGACTGATGCATGTGGGGTTTAAAGACCCAGCACTTTGTCCTAACACAGGACAGCTCTGAAGGGCTGTCCCAGCTCCTCTTGGAACTCCCCGTGGGGGCCAGCTGAGGTTGCCACTAAGGCTGCACGTGGCCCAGCTTCTCCCCCACCCACTCCCGCTTGCTTCACTTCACTTCCCTGGTGCTGCTCCCAAGAGTTCTCCCGCCCACATCCCCTCATGCCCACGCACATCTCAATCTAGGACCACCAAGCTGTCATGCATGTGTCTGAGTGGCGGTCAGGAGAGATGAATTGCAAACGGTGCAATCGCCAGTGAAGTCAGCTGGGAGTGGGGCAGGAGGCTAGCCCCTCGCACTTGTCCTCAGATGCTTAGTGCAAGGTGTGGAGAGCCACAGGGATGGAGTCAGACAGTCCACTGAGTTGTAGGTTGCATGAGGTCAGAGAGGGACCCGGAAATGCTCTGTAGTAGAGCAGAGCTGCTCAGCTCATGGCCCAGCAGCAGCACCCAGGGGACTGGTTAGAAATGCAAATACTTGGGCCCCACCCAGAACTACTGAATCAGAAACTCTGGGTTGTTTATCTAGCCCCCCCAGGTGATTCTCATGCATGTTCAAATTGGAGAATTTGAGGGGAAGGGAAAGGAGAGACAGAGAGTGGAGGATGAATGGCGAGGGGAAAGGGGGTAAATATGAAATGGGGAGCTGTCTCAGCTTCCTCACAGAAGGAAGGGACTTAGCAGCCACGGCTGTTGTCGGGGACCCTCCCTGTA
>NW_007734617.1:17415-19703 GCF_000696425.1 Galeopterus variegatus | reverse complement strand
CCCCCCCAGGTGATTCTCATGCATGTTCAAATTGGAGAATTTGAGGGGAAGGGAAAGGAGAGACAGAGAGTGGAGGATGAATGGCGAGGGGAAAGGGGGTAAATATGAAATGGGGAGCTGTCTCAGCTTCCTCACAGAAGGAAGGGACTTAGCAGCCACGGCTGTTGTCGGGGACCCTCCCTGTACATCTAACCCCCTTCTGGTAACCTCTCCTTCTCACCCTTTTCAGGCCTAGGGGTGGTAAATTGTTCCTGGCTGTCCACTGTTAATAACCACAAGGTGCTACATCTTTCCTGCGGACTCCCAGCACCTTCCCCCATCTTAGTCAACAGTCCCTTTATTAAGTTTGCCTTAACGTACTCAGTTTGGGAGAACCATCTGTTTCCTATTGGCACCCTGATTGTATACACACTGTCTCAGTCCAAATACTGCAAAGTGGAGAAAGGTGTCTGTTTACGACTGTGGATCTTGAAAATCAGAAAGGTTATGCCCCTCTCCAAGGTCACACAGCGGGAAGTTAGCTGCAGAGAGGAGGAGCCAGTGGCTGCCTGGCTCCAAACCTCTCACCTGGGAATGGATCTGGGGCGGGTGGGTGTGGAGGTGGGGCAGCAGCACTGGCAAGTGAGTACCCCTCCCCTGCTCCACGAGCTCTCAGCTATCAGCTACATCTTCCTAGAAGTTAATAACAGGATGACAGTCGGAGGCTAGGAGAGGAAATTAAAAAGGCTGGTGATTAGCAATGAGGTGGAAGCCTCCCTCGGATGGCTGAAAGCTTTGCAGAAGACGACATTGACCCCATGCAGGAAGGAGGGTGCTGCCACTCCCTTGAGGGGAGGAACACATCCCTGGAGACAGACTAGACCTGTGGGGGGAAAGGGCCAGGCAGTCTTGGGAGGAAGATCTGAAATTCAGCTTAAATGCCTCCCCCATCTTGGGCTCCCAGAGGTAGGTTTGGACTTGGTCCACTTTGGAGGCTGACAGATTCGAGGGCCCCTGGGGTGGGCTGGGGACAGTGGTGGTGGCATGGTATCCTGGCTCATCATGGCCTATGGGATTTTCTAAGCTTGGGTACAGGTATCACGCCTGATGTTGCTACCAGAGAGTCTGTCCTGGGAGCCACCTGGAGCCACAGACCGGCACCCACATCCTGTGTGAGCTCGGTCAGGTCACACCCCTGCTGGTGCCTCAGTCTACTCCTCTATAAAGTGGAACCTATCAACCTTTGGGGTTGTAGTGAGGATGAAATGGGGTGTGATGTATGAAAGGGCGGGTAGGGCTTGAACACAGTAGGAACTTCATGATGACAAAGTTCACAACTCACATTTTTTGTGAGCACTATGTTCAGAGGATTGTGTGTAAACACGACCCTGATGAGGTAAGTTTCCAAATTATTCCCTTTTTACAGATGGGGAAACTGAAGCACAGAGAGATTAGATAACCTGCCCAAGTTCATATAGAAGTTGCAGGAGTCAGAGATTAGACAACCTGCCAAGGTCACGTAGAGGTGGCAGGGCTCTTGTTCCAATGAATACCTTGTCTCACAGCAGAAGCTGGGGCCGTTTCAAACCAAATGCTTTTGTTATCCCCCAGTTTAAAGACAGAATGTTTACTGAGCACCTACTATGTGCCAGGTGCTTTGTATAGAATACCTTGTTTAATCTTCACAAGAGCATTATTATCCCCATTTTAAAGATGTATAAACTCAGGCTCAGAGAGTTTATGTGGTTTTCCCAGAGTCACACAGCCAGTTAAGGGCACAGCTGGGACTCAAACTTGGGCCTGTCTTGAGGCCTGACCTAGAGTTCTGCCTCCAGCCCCGCCCAGTACTAGGTCATCTGAAAACCCAAAACCGGTGAGAAGGGATTCCTCAGTCTCTCCCAACTTGGGGCCCAAATGAAACACTGAATCTGGAAGTCAGGAGACAGGTGTTGCCCTGATAAGACTGTGTGGACCTTTCAGGAGAGGGGGAACCTCAAGAGTCAAAGTGGTCAGGACCACTTTATCCCTCTCCTGCATCCATTCTCAGGGGCTCCCCAACATCTGTGTGCATTCCTCCAATGACGGCGAGCTTTTGGGACCAGCTTATTGGTATTAAGGACAGGGTGTCAGGAGGCAGCTGAGAGAACCTAAGATGCCAGAATGTAGAGTCACGGACCTGGGATTGAATCCTTGGCTACCCTCTATCTGCGTCGTGTTGAACAAGTTGCCAACATTGTGTAAATAGCTATAAAATGAGGCTGATGGTAATAGCAGCCCTCCCTCACACAGGTAATATAAGGCTTGAATGA
>NW_007734617.1:14090-17011 GCF_000696425.1 Galeopterus variegatus | reverse complement strand
TAAAATGAGGCTGATGGTAATAGCAGCCCTCCCTCACACAGGTAATATAAGGCTTGAATGAGGTTGTGGACGGTGCCTGACACACAACAGGGTTTCTACAAATGGTACTGACTCTTGAGATGACACTGACTATCCGGCTCCCTGCCTGGCCAGCAGGTGCTCAAGAGCACTAGGAGAATGGCCAGTTGCTAAGGAGCCCTTTAAATCTGTGCCACCTTCCCTGAGCGTCCCACCATGGGCTAGTGGGGCCTGGCTGGCCTCTGGGTTGTGACCCAGCCCCGCCCCTCCACGTTAGGCCTCTGAGCACCTGTCCCTTTCACCTCCGGCCCCACCCTGCAACCATTCAAGCACCAGCCCTGCCCTCCTGCCAAACCTCCCTCCACCTGCAAATATTTAAACAGCACAAAGGGAGGATTAATGTCAGGAGGGAGTCTGGGCAGGCAGGCGCTGATTCCAGGCCGGGAAACTGGGGCCAATCTGTGAAGCTGGAAGGGGGGCTCCTGGGACTCCTGGGCCTGCCCTGTCTTCGCCCCTCCTCACACCTGCTACCTGTCCACACCCAGGTAACCCTCGTGCTGCTTGAACCCTGCCAGGTTCCAAGTCAATTCCCTAGTTCTCCCTGTCTCCCCACGCTGTGCTGTGTTTACTGCTCTTAACCCTGGATGGCACTAACATGCCCCAGGGTACAGGGCTGTCGTAAGGATTATGGAGAATATAATAGGCAGAGAGCCTCAAACAGCACCCTGCACACAGCTGGTACCAAATCAAGGGAGGCACTCTAGTGAAGTGAGAATGTGAATTTGGGAGGCACAGGCCCAGGTCAAACTCCAGCTCTGTCATTCGCTGGCTGGCCTGAGGCCTCAGATTCCTCGTCTGTGAAATGGGGATGATACCAGGGCTGCTATGTGAGGATACCATGAGCAAAACATACATAGCGCTCAGAACCGGGTGGGCATGCCATGAGTGCTAAGTGGCAGCCCCCAGATAGCCACGTGCCCCAGTCCTTCATTCACGGGGTGTCTCTAATGCCTCCTCCTAGGAGGGGCTCCCTGACCACCCTTAGGTAGGGCCTCGTACCACAGAGAGACACATACTAAACAATCTCACTTGTCTATGGAATCTGAAAAAGTAGAATCCATGCAAGTAGACAGCTGAATGGTGGTTACCAGGGGCTGGGGGCAGGGGATGGATGGGGAAAGGGGAGATGTTAGTCATCAGGTACAAAGTTACAGTTAGACAGCAGGAATAATTCCAGTGTTGCACTGCACAGCACGTGACCACAGCTAATAATAACGTATGCCTCAGAGTTACTAAAAGAGAGAATTGTAAATGTTCTCATCACAAAGAAATGATAAATATTTGAGGTACTGGATGTGCTGATTACCCTGATTTGATCATTCTACAATGTATACATGTATGAAAACATCATATTATACCCCATAAATATACACATAGATATACACGATTATTATTTGTCAGTTAAAAATTTTTAAAACAGGGCCTCAAGCATACCAGCTCTACTCTTTTACCCTGGGTCACACATCTCCTTAGGGCTCAGCATGGCCTGACATCTCTTTAAGCATCTGTGGGTTTATCCGTTTGGGGTCCTTCTCTACCATGAAGACCTTGGGCCCCTAGGATGGTGCCTGGGCACACAGTAGGTGTTCAGNTCCCATAAATATGTACAATTAGTATGTGTCAGTAAAAAAAGAATTTCAAATTTATTAATCATAAACGCAAACTAGAAAGAGACTTCGGGTAAGTTTATTAAAAAAACGAAGATTAGATTGCATTGAAAAAATGAATTCTTCATGCAATTATGTAAAAATACAGTATTAGAGATATGGCAAAAAAAACCCAGCCCAATAACAGTATGCAAATATATGCCAAGAGTAATTTTCTTACTTATGTTATTCTTAAATATTCAGAAAATCAACATAAAGGAATTTTTTTGTTTTGATTTCATGTACACAGATTTTATTTTTAGTAAGGACTTTGAAAATAGTTTGTGAACAGAACTATCTTATAATTCCACCAACAAAATAAAAATAATTTGTCAGCCAATAAATAAAAACTTTAGTAATTAGAAAAAAATGTAAAAAACATTCTCGGCTCAAGGGTGGACACAAATAGGCTGGATTTGGCCCACAGTGACCCCTGGTTGAAAGCACCTAGTGCAGGGGTCAGCCCGTGGCTCACTTGGGAAAGTGTGATGCTGATAACACCAAGGCCACGGGTTTGGATCCCTATATAGGGATGGCCGGTTAGCTCACTAGGGAGAGCATGGTGCTGACAACACCAAGTCAAGGGTTAAGACTACAATGTATATTGAGAAGTTAAAATTTAAAAAAATAAAATAAAAATAAAAAATTCCCTTACCAGTCATCTTTTTTTTTTTTTTTNTTTTCTGTAAAGGGTCAGAGAGAAAATATTTCAGGCTTTGTGGGGAGGACTACCAGATAAAATATAGGATGCCCAGATAAATCTCAATTTCAGATAAATAAGGAATAAGTTTTTAGTATAAGCGTGTCTCAAATATCGCATGGAGTATTACACAAATTGTTTCTCTGAAATTCAAATTTAGGCATTCTGAATTTTTATTTGCTAAATCTGGCAAACTATTTTTCATTGCTAACTTTTTATTTGCTAAATCTGGCAAACTATTTTTCATTGCTAACTTTTTATTTGCTAAATCTAGAAAACCTATTTTGAGGGCACATACAGTTTATGCCGCATAGTCTCTTTTGTTTTTACAACCATTTAAAAATGAGAATTGATACATTTTTTTGATTATGGATATGCTAATTATCCTGATCTGATCCTCACACCTTGTATACATGTATTGTAATATAATTCTCTATCCCATAAATATGTACAATTAGTATGTGTCAGTAAAAAAAGAATTTCAAATTTATTAATCA
>NW_007734617.1:0-12676 GCF_000696425.1 Galeopterus variegatus | reverse complement strand
TTTTTTTTTTTTTTTAAAGCACCCAGTGCAGTGCCCATGGCAAACAGTAGGCCTGAATACAAATCACCAGAGCTGCCCCCTGCTCCTCTGGGGCCTGCTGCCTCAGTTGTGACTCAGGGTGCCCCTCCCCCCACCCCAGCTGGGGTCTCAGGGGTTGGCACCTGGCCAGCGAGGGCAGAAGAGTAAGGCAGGTGCATGAGCAATGCTAAGCCAGTGCTCCGCTGTGAGATGGAGGCCCCCAGACACCCTCTTACCTCCGTGAGCAGTGGAGAGGATGGTTAAATTAGGACACCAAGAGGGCCCTGCAGGGTGGCTTTAAAAATAACTCTCAGTATGAGGAAAGTGGGGAGAAGAGCAGGGTGACTCAAAGGCCCCTTGGCAACGACTGGAGTAAGGAGGCTGAGTGGAGGGCAGGCTGTGTCACTCGGCCTCCCATGCAGGGACCTCAGACTGTCAGGACAACATGCAGATGCCTTAGCAGGCCAGCATCTCTGCCTGGACCATGGACCCTTGGACCCAAAGGTGGCACCGTGCTCTCAACTCCGTGCCTTTGCCCATGTGGTGCCTCCTGCCAGATGCTCCTCCCTACATGCTCCATCTGGCTAACTGCAACTCAGTCTCCAAGCTTCAGCCAAGGCATTACCTCCTCCTAGAAGCTTTCCTGGACTCTCCATCCCCCATGTGGGGACAAGTGTGCCCCTTCCATGCTCCGCTAACACCTCTTTCCCAGCACTTATCACACGAACTGAAGTGTCATTCATTCACTCAATATTTCTCCAGTGCCTCCTGCATGTCAGGAACCAGTGGGAAAGCAGAGTCCCTGTCTTCTTGGAGGTTACAGTCCAGTGAGGTGGGAAGACATAAACTAAATCACACATACAAGTAAATAATTACAAAGTGAAACCAGTTCTTTGCAGCAAAAGAATTTGGTCCTATGAGAACAAATAAAGAAACCAGACCTGATAGAGTTGGGGGGAAGGTCAGGGAGGGCTTCTTGGAGGTGGTGATGGCTCAAGATCTGAAGTACAAGTAGAAATGAACTCTCTGGGCCTCAGTTTCTCCAACTCTCAAGCAGAGGGAAAAATTCCCCTCACAACTGCCCCCACAGAGCTGCCTTGGAGCTAAAAGGAAGGAACAGATGCAGAAACAATGTGGCAGAGAAAAGCACTTTATGGAAATAGCTGGCGGCTCTTAATTTTTTAATTTGTTATGGGTGAGGCTTGCAGGAGGTGAGAAATGGGAGAGGCTGGAACAGGGCTGGTGGAGATAGTGGTGGGGGGACAGGAGTATTTTGGGAAGCTCCAAAGCATAGACAATAAAAGACTGGGGGCAGGGGGGGAGGGCTGGTGCCGCCCTGCAAGCTGTGACTGTTTCACGGTGTATCCAAACCTTCCTTTCCTGCCAAATCCTGTCCCTTCCCTTTTCCATATCCTGAGCTCTGGTCACATGTGCCATTCCTCCTGTGTTACCCATGTGATTCCCTCTGTCTGGCCTTTGCTCCTACAGTCTACTCTACTTGATATCACCTCCCATTCCTATCTCAGTCTCCAGCTCTGGAAAAAAATTCCCTAATCCCCCAGGGCCAAGTCACATGTCCCTCTCCTCATTTTCTCCTGAGCCCCCCACAACAAGTTAATGGGGCTCCCCTCTTCTGAGCTCTGAGAGTAATGCCAGCTGCACAGTTATGAGCATCAGATTCTGGAATGAGACTTCCAGAATTCCAGTCCAAGTTCTTACATGCACGATCTTAAGCAAATCATGCCCCTTCTCTGAGCCTCAGCTTTCCCATCAGTGAAATGGCTGTTAGTATCTACCTCAAATGTGAGATAATGCATTTAAAACATTTAACACAATAGCTGCTGCATAGTAAGTCCTTTATACATTGGTTTTACACAATAACAACCAACATTTATTTATAAAGTGTTCACTATATGCCTGGTACTCTGCTTAGGGGCATGATCTCTTCTAATCATCCTGGTAATTCAGGTAAATCATCATGGGTATATTTAGCCTCTCCATTTTACAGATGAAGAAACTGAGTCCGAGTCAGATTAAATGACTTGTCTGAGAGCACATGGCTTGGGAACAGCAGGGTGGGGATTCAAACCCAGGACTACTTGTTCTGCACTGGGCCTGGCACACAGGAGGTTTGTTTATTCATTCATTCAACAGACACTTATGGGTGTTCCCACAAGTGGGTGCTTTTCACACATGAGCCCAAGGATTCACAACCACCCATGCAATATAGGTGTCATCGTTATTCTTCCCATTTTCCCAAAGAGCCAGCTGACCTGGGAGAGGCAAAGACCATCAGGTCTATGAAGAGGCCAGGATATGAATCAAAGTCTCCTGTCCTGGAGTCCCAGGTTGCATGAAGACCCCAGCAGCAGGGTGGCAGGACAGCCAGTGCCCCTGCTCCCTCAGCCCGCTGCAGCTGAACATCACAGCCACAGCCAACTCCCTGTCCCCAGAGCCAGTGTCCAGCAGCACCTGCCACCTCCTCCTCTGCCCCCGGCCACCATTTTTCATGTTCCACCTCTCCCAGCACACTCGGCACCTCCTGCCTCCCTCTTTTTGCCACACGTCAGTTCCCGAAGGAAAATCATGGTAACAAAAATGTCCAGCCTTGAATGCCTATTACTAAGTGAAAGAAGCTGATCTGAAAAGGCTACATCCTGTAAGATTCCAATTATATGACATTCTGGAAAAGGCAAAACTACAGAGATGGTAAAAAGATTAGTGGTTTCAAGGGGTTGGGGAGGACGGAGGAATGCATGGGTGGAGTATAAAAGACTTTTAGGGCAGTGAAAATGCTCTGTGTGATACTACAATGATGGATACATGTCGTACATTTGTCTAAACCTCCAGAATGTTCAACACCAAGGGTCAACCCTAATGTAAACTATAGACTCTGGGTTTTGATGATATGTTGGGGTAGGGTAGTGAATTTTAACAAAGGTACCACTCTGCTGTGCGATGTGGATGGTAGGGACGGCTGTGCACATGTGCGGACAGGGGGCATACAGGGGAAATCTCTGCACCTTCTGCTCCATTTTGCTGTCAACTGAAAACTGTTCTAAAAAGTAAAGTCTATATTAAAAAAAAANTCCAGCCTTGAATGCCTATTACTAAGTGAAAGAAGCTGATCTGAAAAGGCTACATCCTGTATGATTCCAATTATATGACATTCTGGAAAAGGCAAAACTACAGAGATGGTAAAAAGATTAGTGGTTTCAAGGGGTTGAGGAGGACGGAGGAATGCATGGGTGGAGTATAAAAGACTTTTAGGGCAGTGAAAATGCTCTGTGTGATACTACAATGATGGATACATGTTGTACATTTGTCTAAACCTCCAGAATGTTCAACACCAAGGGTCAACCCTAATGTAAACTATAGACTCTGGGTTTTGATGATATGTTGGGGTAGGGTAGTGAATTTTAACAAAGGTACCACTCTGCTGTGCGATGTGGATGGTAGGGACGGCTGTGCACGTGTGCGGACAGGGGGCATACAGGGGAAATCTCTGCACCTTCTGCTCCATTTTGCTGTCAACTGAAAACTGTTCTAAAAAGTAAAGTCTATATTAAAAAAAAAGGCAAAAAGGAACGACCCTTCCTCACTCTGCCACTAATGGAAGGACATCGGCAGGAATCCTGACCTTTCAGCAAACAGGCTAAGCACCTCCTTCCAAACGGGTTCCTCCCTGCCCTCAGAGCACCATCCCCTGCAATGGGCTTTGGGGCCTTCGTAGAGAAAATGTCTGATGGTGTCAGCTCAGAAGCCCTTTCTGCCACCTCCTCAGGGGGACATTCATTCTCCCATCTCTTTCCTCCTCGCTCCCTGCTCCCCAGCTTTTCTCCAAGCTGCAAGCTCCTGCCCCAGTGCCTTTGCTCTTGCTCCACCATGCTCAGTTCTCAGCACAGCCGCTCCTTTTCCTCTTTAAGGTATCAGCTCAAATGCCACCTCCTCAGAGAGGCCCACGCTGACTGCCCACATAAACTGCCCCCACCCCCAGCCCACCCAGCCTCTCTCTCTTCCCCATTGCTCTTTTCTCACCCATTTCTGAATTCATCATACTTCCTCATCTGTTGGCTTGCTCACTGTTGGTCTCTTGCCTGCAGACGGTCAGCTCCAGGAGGGCAGGAACCTCACCTATTGTGCTGTCTCCCCCATGCCCAGCACAAGCCTGGCACACAGTAGGAGCTCAGGAAATGCTGGTGAATGGATCAAAGCTTACTTTCTGGATCTCTCTCACATGCAATTCCAGGACAGACTTGGCCCCCACTCCTGTCCACACTCATCCTTCCTTCCTGTCACATCCACATGGCACAGATGACGAAAGCAAAACCACAGGAGAGCATCCTACAGCCTGTGTGATGGGCGTGAGCAGGGAGGGGAGAGGGATATAAAGTGATAAAGTGGTGGCCTGTGGATCATCAGAGTGTTAGAAAATCCTTCCTCCAGTTCTTCCCCACTTAATCTGCCCTAAATGGGGTTGGTTGTTGGGGTTGACAGGGGAAGCAGAGCCTCTGACTTGGCTGCTGCCCCCCTAGCCCCAGTTAATCTTTTACTTGCTCGGTATAAATAGGCGCTAGGCATTGTTCCCTAGTAGTTCGAGGAGCAGCCAACCTGCCATGACCTGAAAGAAGGGGTGTTCTGGGGCTGGGAATGGGATTCCAACAAATGGGCCTCTCCTTACCACCCTGCCCAGCTCCTCAGACCCCCCTTGAAAGAAGGTCCCCCCAATGCTTGATTCAGGCTGATGCCCCCACACATAGGCACTGATGGAGATGATGGAGCTGTGAAGACAATCCCCTGGCCTCCTTCCATTCTGGAGAAACAGGCATGCATGTGTCAATTCCCAGCCCACACCCTGGAGACTAGCCAGCCTTCTGCTGGGTGCTAGGCCTCCCTGCATGTGGCAGGGCTCCCCTGGCAATATGCCCATCTCCACAGACCCATGGGCCTCCTGGATGAGGAAGAGGCACACAGACTCCAGGGCTCACCCAGCTTCTCCAGAAGACTGCCCAAACTTTGGGAGGTTTGGGCAGCTGCAGAAAAATAAGAAATGAAATTCCCAGATGGTTGCTTAAAACACACACAGGTGAACCAGAAAATGAACTAACCTCATCTTCCCGATCTTAGAAGGAAAAGGCTGGCTTCAAATCCTGTCTCCACCTCTTACCAGATGTGTGACCTTGGGCAAGTCACTTCACTTCTCTGTGCTTCAATTTACTCATCTGTAAAATGGGATAATAAAAAGGACTTCCCCCTCTTAATGTCGGCTTTTTTCTTTTGACATTAAATATGTTAATGCATATAAAGCACTTAGCATAATATCTAGAACTCTAGAACATAATAGAATTTTCTGGAAATGCACTATACCTGTGCTGTCCCATATGGTATCACTAGCCACATGTGGCTCTTGACCACTTGAAACATTGCTAGTGTGATCAATGAATTGCATTTTAAATTTAATGTAATTTAACTTAATTGAAATGTAAATAAGCACTTGTGACTAGTGGCTAACATATTGGACAGGGTAGGTCTGGAACATAGTAGGTGTCCAGGAAATGCTAATTATATTTGTTATTATTATTATTATTATTAGAAATCTCACTGGTTTAGAAGTTAGAAGGCACCAGTTCATTTCAGAGCACACTAAGGACAGGAAACTGTATTGTATTCATCTTTGTATCATGCTGTCTTGCAGGGTGTTATAGACTGAATGTGCCCCCCTCAAATTCATATGTTGAAATCCTGCCCCCCCAAGTGATGGTAATAGGAGGTGGGGTCTTTAGGAGATAATTAGGCCATGAGGGTATAGGCCTCTTGAATAGGATTGGTGTCCTTATAAAAGCAACCCCAAAGAGTTCTCTCTTCCCCTTTCCCCCATGTGTGGATACAATGAGAAGGTGGCAGTCTGTAACCTAGAAGAGGGTCCTCACCAAAACCTGACCATGCTGGCACCAGCCGCCAGAAATTAAGAAATATATTTCTGTTGTTTAAAAGCCACTCAGTCTATGGTACTTTGCTAGAGCAGTCCTATATGACTAAGACACATGGTGATTCTGAACCATATTTGGGTATTTGGGTTAGGGACCCCTTTGAACTACTGATGAAAGCTGAGGATCCTCTCTCCATATGGCAAGTACAAAGTGTTTGTACAATACCAGGGGTTTGCACACTCTTAGAATATAAATGCTTCATCCAGCAGACACTTGCTACACAGTAAGTCCTCAGGCAGCAGGTGGGACCATCGGCAGGCACAGAGCGCAGAGTGGACACCCTCACTGTTAGAGGCTGAGCTCCAAACGCTGGCACCTCACCTCTTTGATGTAGACATCTGTGGTTTGTCTGGTTTCCACCTCCCTGTATGGTCATTTCACCTTGACTCTCCTCTGGTGCCCCTTCCTCTCTCTCACAGGGCTGACTCCATCTTTCAGCCCTCCAGGCTTGACCAATCAGAGCAATCCCTCCTACTGTGATTGGCGCAAAAGGAGCGAGTGACCCAGGCTGTCCCAGTGAGACCTAATCCTAAGACTTTTGCTAGAACCATTAGGAAGGGACGCTCTTTCTTTGCTATGATGCCAAACTGGCAGATTGTGCCCCTAGAGCTGTTGGGCAACACTCTACCTCCCCACAGAGAGAGGCTGAGCATAAAGCCAACACAGGAAGGCAGTGCAGAGAGATGGAGAGAGACAGTGTCCAGATGACATCATTGAAGCCCCTGGGTATAGGTGTACCTGAAGCCAGATCACCCCAAACTTCCCAAACACTTGAACCAAGAAATCAGTTTTTTGGCCTCTATTTTCCTTTCACTTTATGTTTATACATTTAGTTATCATTCTAGCTAGTTTCATTAGGGTTTATCCAATTTGAAATGGATGGAGAATGGCGCTGGCTAAAATACCCTATTCTGCTGCTTCTCAGATGTGTGACCTTGGTTCAGTTTTTTAACCTCTCTGATCTTCAATTTCTTTGTTGGTAAAGAGGAGTTGTGATGCACCTACTCTATAGGAAGATGGCTTTGTGGATTAAATGTGAGAAAGAAAAGCACATAGAGCAATGTTCGGTAAATGGCAGTTGCCATAATTCTAATTTACTAAGTAAGCACAATTTACTAAATAATAATAATTAAACGATTAAACGTGAATTTATTCAATGCCCCAAGTGTCACCATGTCTCTTGAACTTTCAGGGCCTTAGGTATCTGATTTTCAAATGGGGTCTTACTGTTGCTGTCCTTTATAAACGCCCACCATCTGAGTTCCTCCAAAATTGTGCAAAGAAAAAAGCGCAAAAATCTATTCCTCTCCCATCTTCTCATATCACTATAAGGAAGAAAAATACACTGCCCCCATCTGAGCTTAGCACTCTTAGCCCCCTTGCCCAGGGGCTCACAGCAACTAAACAGCAGGGCCAGGAGGCTTACCAGGGACTCTGACCTCCTTGGGCTGAGGGATCCTCTCCATGGGGCTGATGGGCACCCAGACCCAGAGGGAGGACCCAGCTTCCTACCCCAGGAGGGCGACGCAGCCAGCCAAGACTCGCCCTTCTAACTTCTACTCAAGGGCTCGTCCCTTTGGACCTCAAAAAATACCCCTTCCCATTCATTCTCCAGCGCTTCTCTGGGGGGTGCTTAACCCCCAGCCTAGAGCTTACCCGGGGAGAGCAAGATCACATGTTGAAGGCATTTGCAAGATCAGAGGTGAACAGAAAGGGCAGCAAAGTGTCCTTCTGCCACTGAGTCCATCCGCTGCAGGCAGGGTGAGCCAAGCTCTCTGCCTGGCCACTCTGTAGATACTGCTGACTGCCTGACAGTGCGAGCATAGCAGCCCTGCTGCGTGACACATGAGGAAACTAATATCAGAGAGGTTCACATAGCTACTAAATGGCAAGGCTACAATTTGAACCCAGGGCTGTCTAGTTACAAAACTTGGCCCTCTTCCCTACGCCATACTCTTAGCATAGCTCATAACCATGGTGGGTTTTTGGTTGTTGCTCTAGAGTTGCAGCACAGGGGTTTTGGAGCCAGGCCCCCAGGCTGGACCACTGACAATCTCCATGACCTTAAGCCAGTTACTTGCCATCTCTGTGCCTTGATTTCCTTATCCATAAGAGGGGGTGTATTATGCACTTCATGGAACACTGGGGATAATTAAATGAGGTCATCCCAACAAAATGCTCACTATATGCTGTTTTTTAAAAAATCTTTATCCATTAGAATGGCTTTAGTGGAGTCTGAGTTTTCCTTGAGTGGAGTGGAGCCTCCCAAAATGTCTTATCAGCTATTGAGTTTTAATAAGTCTTAAGTACAGACTTGGCAAATTCAGAGTAGTGAAAACGTGGAAGACTTGGCTCTCAGAAAGTGACACCAGCCAAATTAGATGAGGTTCTTAGAATCCTGGGGCCATCCAACCTCGTCCACTTAGAAAGCAGGAAAGTGAGACTATGAGAAGGGGCCAGCTAAGAGCCACACGGTTTGTTAGGGTCAGGGTTGGAACAAGGACTCAGTCCTTCTCACTTTCCACCCTGGGTTTTGCAGCCAGCAAATGTGGACCTGTAGTGGTGACAAACATGCTCTTTCCTACCTGCCAACCAGAAACAATGCTACCACCAGCTCCCCGAGCACCTCACGAGGTTGCTGCAGAGGGAGACCCAGCCAGACGGCACAGGAAACATAAGGAAGCAAGAAAGGCAGGGGCCCTCCTGTCACCCTTGCCACATCAAAACAGGGCGCCCAAGCCCGCTGCAGACACCCATCAAGATCAAAACCTCCCGGAAGCCACATTGCCAGAGACCTGAAAAAGCACCAAAGTGTATCGTGTGGATATGGCTGCATTATTCATGAGAATTTCTGCCCTCTTAAGCCCGCAAACACGATGCACACAAGCTGATTTGAGTCAATCCTACAAGCATCAGAGAGCCCCCAAATATCCCACCTGGTATTCCTGCATTCATTCGATTGGCAAGCATTTTTGGAGCCCTTACTTAGCACAGGAGGGGAGTGGTGGATGGAGGGGCTGTGATTTTTAGCCCAAGAATTAAAGGCCCAGCAGAGAACAACACAGAAGTCTCTTCTCTTGCCTGATGATCTGGTGTCTTTCCTTCCTACACTTATCCCCCTACCTGATCCTCCCTTGCTCAGTACCCCCCACCATAGCGCCCACTCACCCAGAGTAAAAGGCAAAGCCTTTGATGGCCATGGGCCCTGCATGATCAGTCTCTTGTTCTTTCTCTGACCTTATCTCTACTCTTGTTCTCTCGGCTCCAGCCTCACTGGCTTCCTTGCTATTCTGTTCCCAACTCAAGGCTTTTGCATATGCTGTTCCCTCTGCCAGGCACATTCTTCCTGCAGATATCTACACCACTCCCTCCCTTCCTTCAGATCTCTGCTCAAATGTCATCCCACCAGAGAGGCCATCGCTGACCATCTCCTCTGGCAAGCCCTTCCCATCCCTCTCCAGCCTTTATGTCCCTCAGAGCATTTGTCACCTTCAACATGTGTTCATTGTTTATTTATTGGTCCCCCACTAGATTTTACACTCAATGAGAGCATGTGAGTAAAAACTCTGCTTTATTTACTTCTCAATCTGCAGCTTCCAGAACAGGGCGTAGGACATAGTAGATGCTCAATAAAACTTTGAAGAAGGAAGGAAGAAAGGGAGGAAATTTCTTTCTATGAGCTGGCAGAAAATGTCCATCTGGGTCCCTGCTATCAGCTGAAACTTCCTGAAATACAGCTATTGGCAAAAGCTCCCTTGCTCTATATCTTCTACAGCTCCTGCTATCTGCTGGAGTAGTCCAAATGCTGCAGCCTGGTATTTACAGCTCTGCACTAGCTGGACTGAATGGACCTTTCCTGCCTCATCTCTTTCCCCTACACATACCTGACCCCAGGTCATGTTTCCAGGGACTCCTCTGAAGTGCACAGTTCTCTACCACTGCTCTCTGTAAACCAGGGTCACAAGGCCACCTTTCAGATCCTGACAAAGTGGGGTGTGAACCCTGACTTCAAGGACTGACTGTGTAATCTTAAAGCAAACCATGTAACCTCTCTGTGCCTCCAGTTACTCATCAACCAATTAAAAGAGCTGGTGATTCTCCCTCTTAGGATTGTTGTGAGAAGTAAAGGAGATAATGCATGGGAAGCAAATGTCACAGAGCAAACCCTCCATAAACAGGGAGCAATCAGGAATTACCAGTGTTATCACACAGTCCAGCCAGTCTCTCTCCTGTGGCTTAAGCCCATTTTACAGGTGAAAGTCTGAGGCATTCTAGGGAAGATGGTCTCAAATGACATGGCTAGGGAGCCAAGACCTTACTCCATTGCCCCTCACTCTTTCTGGAACCTCAAATGTACATACAAACAATTTAAAAGAAGTGAGAATGAGTTGTTCAAGAATAGGACATTTGTATCAGGCCAGCCTAGACAGGTGAGGAGGTGTGGTGGGGCAGGGGGTCTGTAGGGTCAAGCTAGAGCAGGTTTTCCAACCTTAGCAGCCTTGCTATCCTGGGCTGGGTATTTTGTGTGTATGTGTGTGGGGTGGGGGTGGGGGCTGGGGCATGTCCTGTGCATTGCAGGGAGTTGAGCAGCATCTTGGCCTCATCCCACTAGATGCCAGTAGCACCCACAGCTGTAACAACCAAAAGTGTTTCCACACATTGCCAAATGTACCGGGAGGTAGGGTTGCCAGATTTAGCAATACATATTTACACTAAAAACTTATTCTTGCTTATCTGGATTCAAATTTAACTGGGAGACCTGTATGTTATCTGGCAACCCAACCTGAGGGCGGAGGGTGCAAAACTGCCCACCTCCCTTATTAAGAACCACTGGGTTAGAGTAAAACCACAGGGTGCCCATAGTAACATCAGTTGTTTCCCTCATTTTCCTCTGTCATTCTTAGCATGTCCCACATTCCTCTCCCATCCCATCGTCCCCAGCCCAGAGGCTGGGAGGCTCAGTTCCCCAAACATGCTCTGCTCAGCAGCTGTGATGTTGGCTCCACAATGACAGTCTTTCCACCAGCTGCAGTTTGCAGAGCTACATGTAGCTTCCCCTCCAGGTCCTGCCTCATCTCCCTGCCTCCTTCCTGGGGTCTCACCTCTGCTGCCTACAAGCCCCTGCCTTCTCCCCTCCAATTAAGAGGCCTCCCAGGCCCAGAATGGAGACAGGAAAACAAGGCGGTTAGTCACTTTGCTTCCATTATCAACTGGCATCACGAGGCTGGCTCCTTTAATGGCAGTCGTCATGGCAACGGGAAGCCAGTCCCTGCTCGCTCTGGGAACCAAACAAAATTAAGGGGTAGCAGAGAGGGCAAAGCGAACCAGGAAGGAGCCAGGATAGAGCTGGCTGGATTTAACTGGAAAAAAAATCATGCAGAGGCTACCCTGTCCCCAGCTTTTCTCTTGGTGGGACTAGAGAGAGACAGACAAATAAGATGTCTGCCCTGGAGATGCTCAGGCTAATGTGGTAGGTGTTTTCACACAGTTTATGCTGCCAGGTGAGTGATTTTCATTCCCATTATGAATAAACTGAAATCCAGATGCTTGTGAAGGTAAAGACAGATGCTTGTCCAAGATTGTGCAATTAACAAACAATTTCAGCTCCATCCCCTTCTTGCCTTATTCCCCATGTCCTACCATTCCTTTCCTCTAGCTTTTAGGGTAAGACCACATGCTCTGCCTCCTCTGTAACCAGCACCGTTCTCTTTTCTCTCTGCTCCAGCCACTTCAATTCCTTCAAATTCACCATGCTCCTCCAGCCATAAAGTCTTTGCATACACCATTCACTCTGCCAGGAATGGTTTTCCCTCATCTCCCCCATCCCATACCTTTACCTAAAAGGCCTATTTATTTTTCATGTATATTCTTAAACATCATGTCCTGGGGCCCCTGCATATGGGAAGTTCTCCCTGTTTTATGTTCCTGTGGTGCCAAGTGCCTACCCTCAGACCTCTGTGCACAGTCTGTAATTATCTTTGTAATTATGCCTGAGTATCTGTCCGGGTTTGTCTTCTTCCCTGATGCAATGTCAGCCCCAGGAGGGCAGGGATGAGGCTCATCTTGTTCAATGTTATATTCACAGAACCTAGCCTAGTGTCTGACACATAACCCTCAGTAAATAAATGAATCTGGGATTTGAACCCAGCCCCGCCTGAGCCAGAAGCTCCTTCCTGGCCTGCCACATGGGTGCTACATCCTACTGGCTCCCTAGGTCAGCACTGGACAGAGCTTCCAGCCCACAGTCTCTCTGCTGGCCCCTTGGTGGCTGCAGTGGTTCACGCAAAGCTTGCAGAACTGCCTGGCCTATCTAGAGAAGCTGATTGTTAATGCACCCCTTCCAGAAAGAAGGGTGGGAGACACCTCTGGGTGAGACTGTGACAGGCAGGGATGTGACTTCTCTTAACCCAGTGGATGGGGAAAAGTAAGACCTGACTCAACTCTCAGATTTATATGCAAAGAGCTTTCCCTTCATTCCACTAGAGACTGGTTCCCTGACATTGGGGGAGATGCCGCCAAAGAGGGGAGCAAAGGAAGAAAAGGACAGAGGAGGTCTGCTTTTGGGGCACAGACTTGTTGCCATGCCTGTAGGGGCACCCATGCTGAACAGGGGGCTCAGAGACAGAAGACTTGAACCTGTCTGCACTGGTTCTGTGTCCTTGGAACAT
>NW_007734616.1:88984-90402 GCF_000696425.1 Galeopterus variegatus | reverse complement strand
TATGGTTTTTGCTTTAAAGTCTATTTTATCTGATATAAGAATATCTACTCCAGCTCATTTTTCTTTTTTCCTTTTTGTCTTTTTTCGTGTCTGGCAATGGATTGCAACCCTCAGTGTCGCGCCCGTACTGGACCGGGACCGGCAACGGGATCGCAACCCTCCGTGTCGCACCCGTACCTCGCTCAGCCAGTGAGCAGGAACCGGTCTGTATGTGGGATCCGAACCTTTGGTGGGAGCGCCACCGCACTTCCAAGTGGCGCACTGTAGCAGTGCGCCACCGGGCCGGCCCCACATTTTTCATTTCTATTTGCATGATATATCTTTTTCCATCCTTTCAGTCTTAGTCTATGTGTGTCTTTATAGGTCAAGTGAGTCTCTTGTAGACAGCATATTGTTGGGTCCATCTTTTTAATCCAGTCAGTCAGTCTGTGTCTTTTGCATGGGGAATTTAATCCCTTTACATTTAGAGTTATTATTGAAAGGTGTTGATTTACTCCGAGCATTTTACTGATTTTTGTTTAGACATCTTAAGTACCTTTTGTTCCTTTCTTTCTAATTTTGTTTGTCTTCTGTATTTGTTGGTTTCTTGTCATGATAGATAAACTATTTTTTTTCTGTTTTGTTAGCATTTTTGTTTTGCTTGTAAGTATTGTTCTTTCTTGAGTATTCATGGCAGTGATGGTTGTTTTTGTGGTATCAAACCCAGTATTACCTTGAGAATTTCTTGTAGGGCTGGTCATGTGGTAGTGAACTCCCGCAGTTTTTGTTTGTCTCAGAAATATACTCGTTGTCCTTCATTTTGGAAGGATAGCCTTGCTGGGTGAAGTATTCTTGGCTGGCAATTTTTTTCCTTTAGTATTTTGGATATATCATCCCATTCTTTTCTAGCTTTTAGGGTTTCTGATTAAAAGTCTGACGTTATTCTGATTGGGGCTCCCTTATAGGTGACTTGCCACTTCTCTCTTGCAGCTTTTAAGATTCTCTCTTTGTCTTGGAGTTTTGCCAGTTTGATTATCACATGTCTTGGAGAGGATCTTTTCGGGTTGAATGTGTTTGGGGATCTTTTGCCTTCCTGAATCTGGAGATCTGTGACTTTCCCTATACCTGGGAATTTTTCTACTGTTATTTCATTGAATATGTTTTCAATGCCATTTCCTTTTTCCTCCCCTTCTGGAATACCCATGATTCAGATATTTAAGCACTTAAGGTTGTCAGTTGTCTCTCAAATTTTCTTCAATTTTTTTTTTTATTATTTTTTCTTTTTTCTGGTCTGCCTGTGTTAATTCAAACAGCCTGTCTTCAGGGTCAGAAATTCCCTCCTCTGCTTGTTCAAGTCTGCTGGCTAAACTCTCTGTTCTGTTTTTTATTTCGTTGAATGAATCCTTCAGCTCCACAAGCTCAGCTACATTCTTTTTCAA
>NW_007734616.1:86299-87867 GCF_000696425.1 Galeopterus variegatus | reverse complement strand
ACCAGATGGACTTTGGACTTCCCAGCCTCAGATACTGTAAGCAATACATTTCATTTTCTTTGTAAATCACCCAGTTCCGTATATTCTGTTATAAGCAACACAGACTAATACACTGGGTATTGTTCTTACTTTAAAAATGCCTTAGTCATTAAACCAGCAAATTATTTAAAGAATGCATCAGCAGCAACTCTCTTTTCTTCTAGTATCTTTATAGTTTCATATTTTGTATTTAAAATTTTAATCCAGATGAAACTAATTTTGACATAAACTGTAAGGGAGGGGTACATACACAATCTCTAACTGGTAAGGTGAGTACTTTTGTAGATGAGAACTGGTGTGGAACAAGGGTAGTAGGAGACTTACTTTTCAACAGATACACTTTTGTAATTTTGAATTTTGAACCCATGTGAGAGCTTCCAAAATTTCATAGAAATAAGCAAATGGTTGACCATTGTAAAAAAAAATCATCAGGAAGGCATTTTCTACTCAGCACCATTTGAATGTCACCCTGCAGGAATATGGAACCAATGTTGTCAGATCTTCCTGTTTTCCAAGAGAAGCTGAAATCTGGATTTTCATGTGAAATCCCCTGATTTTTAAATGTTGGCAACTAATTTGGAGTTATAAAAACACTTCACGGTCCAAACAAAACACATCTGCAGGCCAGATGGGGCCTTCGGGGTGCCAGTGTGTAACCTGGGATTTAGACATTTCTTCCTCTTACCCTCAAAGATTTGTTTAAGTGCTTCCTCTATGTAGCACGGTGTGATCAGCCTTTATCCCAATGTATTTTAACTGATTGTTGTTGGCCTAGCTTTTCCATTAAACTATAAGATCTTTGAAGGTAGTATTTATGGATTTTTAGGTCCCAGGACTTGGCACAGTGTCTTGCACCTAGCAGACATTTAATATAAATGTTTGTGGAATGAATAAATGGATAAACTCCTCTCCAAGTAGAATCCCTGCCCTGAAGATCTGGATAAGGTAGCTCAGGTTCACAGAGGTTACGTGGTTTGGACAGTTCTCCCTTCACCCCCCCAACCCCCCACCCGAGTCCCTCAGTGCGCCATCATGGCAATTAAACGATTATATCCCACGGTGATTTTGTAAACAGGTGACCTCTTCGACATTGTGAATCGTGACCACTAGATGTCTCCCTTTGCTTAAAGGACATTCTGAAGGACTGGGGTCAACTTGTGGTTTGCTAAAAAGAAACAATACTTAAGTGAAAAAGAATGTCCTAATCTCAGGCCACATCTTCAGATGTTTGTCCTCATGAGGAAGTTGAGCACAGCCACAGTGTCAGAGAAAAAGCGCCCAGGGATGGAATCAGATTTATTTTGCTCTGGGAGAGCTTCTCATTCACAGGAATGTACCCTTTGCACACTGAGTGACAGTCTGTTGGGTTTTAGCCTCTAATCCAGTAGACTCGTGACTCTTCTCCAGAAGTCTTGTTTGTGTTACTTTTCTCTGCTCTTTTGGCTGGTGGAGAAATATCTCTACTGTCAAGGTGTGGGACTCTAAAATCTGCATGTTAAAAAGCAGGATTCCTGTAAGGTGTAGCCAGT
>NW_007734616.1:84398-85685 GCF_000696425.1 Galeopterus variegatus | reverse complement strand
AAGGTGTGGGACTCTAAAATCTGCATGTTAAAAAGCAGGATTCCTGTAAGGTGTAGCCAGTTGAACTTCTTCTCCATTGAGATTGCCCTGACTCCATGTGAATTCCTGCACATCTTGTGATAGCAGGGGATGTGTTCCAGGACCTGTAGCTGTGTCTTTACTGTGACGTCAGGAGGGTCCTCTGAGCTTGGAGAAGTGGGCTGCTTGCTGCTCTGCAATTCTCATTTTAAAGACAGGCAGAGAGAGAGAAAAAAAAATTACAGTCCATAGCTTTCTCCTCTCAGTGCTATCTCTGGCATTCAAATACTGTACATTCTGAACTGATAAAAGGCGATGGGGGTAGTCTTGCCTAGCTCTGCCGGATTTGCCCAGGACCTTGAATTTAGTGCCACTTGAAGCTTACTTGCTGACTGAAGCCGAAATGTGGATTCTATAGGACTCTAATGGCTCTCCAATTTAATATAGAAGGCTCTGAAGATAAGAGTGCTCTGTCATGATAGTATCCGTGTTTGTCTTTGCCTTTTCTTTGGTAATTTAGTGAGGATTGGGCACTTTTATTTGTATTTCTCATCTGTCTTTGAGAAGCAGTTGCGAACAGGTTAACAGAATAAACTTGGAAGTCAGGCTGTGCTGGTTTGCTGGCTTATCATTTACTTAACTGCTCTGTACCTCAACTTCTTCATCTATAAAATGGGAGTCACAGTGGTAACTTCTTCACAGGGTTGCTGAGAGAACAAATGCACATAGCAACTGCTCAGAACAATACTTAACATGTAAGCAGTGCTCAGTAAATGTTACCTGATACCAAGTGCTTGATAGTTCACCTCTTCCTCCAATTTGCTGTCCAGGTCAGTTCCCATGTTTGTAGATTGCTATATTTGTCTCTGATATGGTATGGTAAAGATTTCCCACAGTTCTGTGAACTCTTCTTTTGTCTATTTGAATGTCCTATATTTTAATGACAAATAGCAATACAATTATTATGCAATATCACCCCCCCAAATCAGTTTCTCATAAGTCACATGACCAAGGCTTGTCCTGAAATAGTCCAATAATTCCCCAACCATGTATTCTATGTCCTAGTTCTGAATGTTAAGAGCCTATATCAGCTTTGGTTAAGTTTTATCATATTAGTCAGGAAAACCTTCTCACGCTAATTTACATTTTATACTCAACTCCTTACCTCTTTACTCCTCCTTTCAGTTTTTAAAAAATTATATTTTTTAAATATTTTTTATTGCTTTTAAACATTTTGCAATTATGAAATGAAGCCACTGGAAACAGTTC
>NW_007734616.1:74753-83756 GCF_000696425.1 Galeopterus variegatus | reverse complement strand
AAGTTTTATCATATTAGTCAGGAAAACCTTCTCACGCTAATTTACATTTTATACTCAACTCCTTACCTCTTTACTCCTCCTTTCAGTTTTTAAAAAATTATATTTTTTAAATATTTTTTATTGCTTTTAAACATTTTGCAATTATGAAATGAAGCCACTGGAAACAGTTCAGGGCTTTTCACACCCTTGAATCACCACACCATTCAAGTCTGCCATTTGCGTTCGCAGCCCCTGGGGTAAGGCTCAAAGAACGTCCAGTCCAGCAGTTCTGATGGATGAACACAGCCATCGGGATCCCTCTCCTCTGAGTAGGTTCACATCTTTCCATGTTCCATCTGCTGATCTGTCTAATTTAGACACTGCCTCACTCCTAGTAGTCACTCAAGGAAAGTCTGTTGACATTATATGAATTTAGATAACTAGTTCCAATAAAATGATTCTGCTTGTCATTTCCCTTCTCTGGGGACTCAAGTTTATTGCTGTTTATTTGTATGACTCTGCTCTTTTGCTGGGAAACCACACCATCAGACTGTTCACAAAACCAACACAAAGAAACCGATAAAGTTAGAAGGCGTGAAGCTCTTCCTCAGCCTGGGGCCTTTCTTCTTGTCCTTTTTCGGCATTTGTGGAATGTAAAGTAGACCAGATGGACCAAAATGTATTTGTTTAGCTGGCATCCTACCCTCAGGTGAACACTTTGTTCCTGCTTCATAGGTTGACTTGTGATACTTTGTAGCAGATGGAACATTACCATCAAACTAGAGGGGCAAGGTGTCCTCAGCTCTGCCTTTATAAAAGGCTGGCTTTGTCTTGGGCCATAACATAATGGTATGTCCCAGGGCTGCCATAGTGCTCAAACCCATGCAGCTTCCTTTTGCTCTCTGTTCTTTGCAGGGACTCTGGAGCCCTACAAACTAACCAGGAAGTTTTGAGGAATTTAACATTGCATGCATCAATGGATTCTTAGGAGGAAACTGGAAGAAGTGAGTAAATGACTTATTGATGAATCATCCATTTCAAAAACACACCCTATTTATGAAACAACTTAAATGTTGAACACACTATGACCTCCTTCTATTCAATATGGAATTAAAAACTATTAAAGACACTTATTTGTTTGGATTCAAATTCTCCCCCAAATCAATGCACTCATAAAATCATTGATATCTACTGTTTGCCTAATTTTCTAGTATCTGCTAAAATGTTTCTGGGCTCTCTTTGGTTCTGAGGGCCATACACCGGCCCCCAGGAATTTGCTGGGCTTCAATAACAATGAGCCAAAGTGGGGTAACAGAACTTCCATCTCTGCTTCAAGCTCTCGCCACATTAAGCTCCACACTAATTGGCCATTTGTCTGGCTTTCCACTGCTTCCTTACCCCTCCTCTGCTTTCATTCAATTCCATGGCCACTTTCCTGCTCAAGTAATTAGTAGATTATTAGTCCCATTTTATAAACACATTTCCTACTAAGATGCAGTGACTTACTACAAGTACTTGCACTTTAATACAGACGATAGGAAAAGGGCAGCATCGAACTGAAAAATGGCACCTCTGATCCTAAGACTTTAGACATTGGATCAACTGAGTGAGAGTCTATGTTTCTAGAAGTCCTTGGTCTTTTGTACTGAATGGAAATTTCGTCTCCAGTTACAACTGGTGGGTTATGAAATGGCAAAACCCTGTAGAAAAGGCACATGAGGAGAATGGAATTAAATCGGCTAAATAATGAGATCAGCTTTATTCCACCCGGGCTGGTGGGGGCAAAGGATCAAAGGTTGATGTCTTTGAACAGTTAGGAGCCATCAGGTAGGCTCAGTTCTCTTGACAACTTTTTCATTGGGTCAGATCACAAAAAGTTGTGAGGTGGATCAAGTGGCCCAGCTGGTAACAAGTGGGTAACAAGAGGATCACACTGGGTTTAGGCCTGCTTGGCACTAAATATTTTCCATGTGAAATTATGAGCTTGAATGTTAATGGGAATATTATTTATTCTAAAAAAGATATTCCTATTAGAATATATTGCTCCAAAGACCATTTTCTCATTCCTGAGAAAATAGACGCTTCCTCTTTTCTGATGATAAGAACAATGTACCTGACTAGCTTCCTCTTTTCTTTAATTGATAGGAAGCTCTGTCCCTAGAGTTAAGTTTTAAATTTATAAAATGTAATGATCTCATAGATTATTACTTACATGATTTTTAAAATTATCTCTCTAGTTTTATAGTTTATCTTTTTGTAGTTCATATAGTTTATATAGAGCTTTTATATTGTTCATGTTTATTTCTGTTTGAATACTATTTTATTTTGTGCATTTGCACTGTAAGCCACCTCAGGTCATTTGTAGAATATGGAGTGCTTAATGTAAGCAGAAGAAAAATTAATAAATTAATTAAATTCTGAGAGATCATTTCCTTTCTTTCTGGTGGCATATTTGAGAATTAACATATTATTATCCCCCTCATCATTTCGCAACAGAATGATATCTGCATAACTTAGGCCTGGTTGTTAGCCTCTCTAGTTACTTTGACCAAAAGTAATTTATGAGCCAATGTGTCTAAATATATGAAACATAATGAAAATTGATCCTTCATAGTTTTCATATTTCCTGATAAAGGAAATAAATCTTCATTAAAGAAATTAATCAGGTTTAGCTCCAGGTTTTCTAAGGACAAAGAACACACTGAAAACATTCACCCTCAGCATACATCCTGTGTCAGTCTTTTGCCAGGGACCGTCTTTTGCCGGAGCCCATTCCACACTATTCCACCCAGAATCGGGGGTGATTTTACCTGGGAAAGGAGCAAGTTGATTCCTCAGCCTTGAGTGAGAAATTTGGAAAAGGAAAAATAATATCTACCCCAATCTCCACCCCACTGGAATTATCTACCTCCCTCATTGGAATTACACATGAAGCGCTACATTCCTTCAGATTTATGGGGTATGACCCAGGGTGTTCAGAAGCTGGGCAGAGTCGCAGTCAGCTGATCTAGGACAGAAGTGTTCTGCGTTCTCCCAGAGCCTTTTCCTCCATTTCTCTTTTGTGATTTTGTACACTCATCTATGTCTGCTTAGAGAATCATTAAGTCCTGGTCTTTTAGCTCCTTCCTCTTGCCAGACCTGGTGTTGACGTTAAGGGGTGGAAGAGTGAGCAGAAAAGTATTTCTCTTTTCCTTCTTGAAGGGGGTGTGTCCCTGGCTTGTCTGCCTGCAAAGGCAGTAACGTGCACCAGAAATTGCCGATGGAGCAGTGGACCTGTGCTCATGCCAACGAGCTGCTGTGGGCCAGACATTAACACTGCCTTTCCAAACAGCCTTAGAAGTGGTTGAGCCCACAAGTATACTGGAAGAAGGGCTCCCTCAGTCTGCGGTGTGAAGAGAGGAGTCACCAGGTAAGCTCAATAACTGTGGTTTGATTCCTTAGAACGCTTATTACTGTCACCAGGACTACCTGTTAACCTGGGATTATTTTTTTCTCCCCATGGGGAAAATTTAGATTCTAATATATCATTTCCTGAAGAAGGTTAAATAAAGGAATAGAGCTGAAAGAGCAACGACCAGAAATGACAGAGTTCAGCCTCTTGCTAATTACGTAACGAGGTGATTTGCTGAATCTCAAGCCCCAGGTTTTCTGACTCAAAGCACACTCTCCTCTCTGTGATAACACAGTACCCCAGTTCTTCTGGTGTGTGTGGGAGGTGGATTGACTGGAATAAAGAAAGCTCCACCAAGAATGCTTGTTAAAAATATTAATTTCATGGCTTCCACTAATCAGTGATATGTTATCTATAGCAATCTCTTAAAATTATGCTTGGGAGGATTAGGTTTATTTTCACTTTAGGATGAATTGGTTTAAGCTTTGCCTGAGCCAGTACACACCCGGGAAATACTTCCCAATTTAACTCCCCTCCTAGACTCCAAAAAAATCCAAAAATTTGCCCTCATAACTGTTTCTCCTGCTTCTTCCCCAAATAAATATAAAGTAACATGCTGTATTTTGACTGAAAGGCCTTGAAAAATTATAATTTTTCTTTTTCCTTTTTCATGAAAAATCCGTGTATGTAAATTGATATCCTATGTAATCCACCCATGACAGAGACTGAGTGATGGAAAGATACTGAAGGAGGTACAGAAAGGAGGTCAAGGTGGGAGAGGCATGGAGGAGTGACGGCCTTGGCTTTTCCATGTAGATGTCCATTAGGTTAAACTTAATAATAACACATATAAGCTGAAGATTACAGATAGAGGAGAGAATACAGAAATAGATAAAAGTATATTCTGTGATTTATCAGAATATTAGCAAAAGCCTTTTTTATGTTCTTTTTTCCTTTAAAAAAACACAGCTAATTATTCAGCCATAACCAAAATTAAAAATGATTTTACAGTAATGGCCACATAATACTTTATTCAACCATTAACAAGTAGTATGACCTTGAGTAAATTGTTTAGCTTTTCTTGCCCTGACTACTTAATTTGTAAAGTGGTAGCACTCAGCATTAAGATCGAAACTGGGAGGATGTGCATGCGGAGTCCTACCAGCTTGACTTGGAAACACTCTTATCTTGTGTACTACCACATGCAAGTTGTTGCTGAATGCCTCATATGTCTTGCTTCTCCAAAAAGGCAGTACATTTCTTAAAAACAGAGACAGCGTCCCCATTACAGGGTCTATCTGTTGCTGAGCTGAGGACCAGGGGAGCACCATACTTTGTCATCAATATGCCCTCTGATGTCTTTCATTCCACAATTAAAGGAATGCAAATATCCTCCTAGAAAAAGTAAGTGAACACATTCATTCAAATTAGGGTATAAATGAATGATCTTAGGGCTTTTGTTGGGAGCAAAAGGAAACTGGAAGAAGCAAGAAGTTACTGCTTATCTCAGGGCATTAGCACTGGTACGGGTATGTGTCACAAGGGTGAATGGCTCAGGAAGTGGAAGAGTGGCAACCGTAGGACAAAGACTGTCTGGTTCTCTTTTGGCAGGTAATATCCATAGTTACAGAGAAGGGAAACACTGCTCCCCAATATGTATTGGAATTTCACCTAGATTGGGTTTGTCTTAGCAGAGATATGCTAACATGATGTCAAGGTCTCCACAGTTCTTGACTGGATAGACACATAGTCTTAATAGCTGTGAAAATAATTTAAACCCTAGAGGGATAGTGCAAAGATCTATAGCACTATGGCTTGAAACATACTCTTTCCCATGCACGAGTGGTTCAAGCTTTGCTGAATTCCACAACTATAGCACACAAAACCAGTGGGGAGGGGAATCTATTCAACGGTTGATGACAATCTGGGCCCTGCCACATTGAAAAATGAAAATCCATAGGAATTAACAGTAGAAGTAGAAAATGCTCTGGCATTTCATAAAGTTATAGATATAATAAATCCCTTATGTATGTATAGTCAGTTGAATAAATGAAATGCAAAGAGGTGAACAGCAATGAGGTATGCAGTCCCAAAACTGTAAAATATAGTTAAGTCTCATTGATGAGGATTATCAGTTTCTCATGGTGTCTCTGGGTCCTCAGTGCAAATGTCAGTTTTTAATCTCTAGAGGCCCACAAACCTTGGAGACTCTGGCGGTTTTATTACTGTTTTAAATAAAGTCTTCATGAACATTTTTAAAGTCATTCCTTTCTTTCTCATAATATAAAAATTTTAAAATCTGACCATAGGAGTTCCTTTATTGTTTAGGGATAAGCAGACTCTTCTTAATTTGTGATGTTAGGACAGCTTGTCACAATGGAACAGATTCACACCTGCAAAGTTTTGGGTAAAGAGAGTTTTTATTATGCAGATTATATTTTCCATGAAAACCTTTCACACTAGTGTTTGTATTTGACCTATCTCTGGAGACTTCTCTATGCTTAATCTCTTAGAGAATTAGGTTAATTATTTCTGATAAGACACAATGATATATTTCTTAGGCATATAACACTTTTCTATGCTGTTGACCAATATATCAATTAAGCAAGTACAATTGACCCTTGAACAATGCAGGGGTTAGGGGAGTTGAACCCCCTGGCAGTAGAAAATCCCAGTATAACTTTCCCTGGGGTGACGAAATGCCCCCCCTCCCCAGCCCCGCAAGGGCGGGATGGGGTGCTGCTGCATTGTAACTTTAGCAGTTAAGTACTTAATTACTAATAGCCTACTATAGCCTATATACATTCATGACATACCTAACCAAAAAACTTCCAATATATTTATTGAGAAAAATCCACATATAAGTGGACCTGCACACTCCAAATAAGTGTTTTTCAGGGTTTGCTGTACATTGAGCCCTCCATATTGGTGGGTTCTGCATCTGTGGATTCAACCAACCATAGACGGAAAATGTTTGAAAAAAAGAAATTTTGTCCACACTGAACATGTGTAGGCCTTTTGCTTGTCATTATTTCCTAAACAATGCAGTATAACAGTTATTTACATAGCATTAATGTTGTATTAGGTATTGTAAGACATCTAGAGATAGTTTAAAGTGTGCGGGAGGAGGTACGTAGGTTATAAGCAAACACTAGGTCATTTTACATCAGGGACTTAAGCATCCATGGATGTTGATATCTGTAGGGGTCCTGGAACCAATCCCGCATGGATACTGAGGGACGACTGTCATTAGCAACAGCAGAGACACAGTTACTGGTAGGATTTTAAATAATACTGTTAGAATTTTATTATGTGACAAGGCCCCTTTGAAGTTGATAAACAGACAATCCATTGCCGTGGCCCAAGATGGCGGCACCTGGCGGCGCCACGAGCCGTTCTGAGGGCAGCGGCCGCGGCCACGTGGGGGGACTGACGGAGGAGCTGCCGGGGGAGCCGGAGCGGTGCCTGAGGCAGTGACTTGGCCTCGGGCTTCGTGCCCGTGGTGGGCAGAGAAGCCAAGAGCAGGGCGGCCTCCCCACCGAGACTCAGCCTAAGGTGGGTGAGCCCGGACTAGATGGCGACAAGCCCCGGAACACCCCCGACTTCCGAGCCCACATGGGCAAGAGCCAGGAGCTCTAATGCACAGCTGCGTTGCCCCTCAGAGGAGTGCGGAAGCCAGCAAAAGCCGAGGCACGGAAAGTAGCCTCAGAGGATGACGGCCTCCGCCTGTCCTCCACATCCCCCGGCGGTCGGAGGCCCTGAGAGGGGCGCTTGTCCCGACCCCGCGGCCCCTCCGCCAGCGATGGCTCCAGCTCCGGCTCTGGCTGCGGCTCCGGCTACGACTCCAGCTCCGGCTCCAGCACGGGACAGCCCTAGGAGTGGCGGCGGCAGTGGCGGCGGCAGAACCGGGAGGCAGCAGAGTCAGCTTCAGACATTCTCCAGGAGTCAGCCATCCAGGGCTCTGTCACAGCAGAGAGAGTGGCAAAGAGGAAGAAAAGGAAGTTGAAAAAGAAAGCCAAGATAGTGGCCAGCGTTGACTCGACTGAAGCCGCCACCACCACCCAACGGGACCCAGTCCAGAAGCAAGAATAGGAGGCGGGTGAGCTCAGCGGGACCGGGTGTCGCTTGGGACCAAAAAGAAGAAAAGGGAGAAAAAGGCCAAGAAGGCCAGTGAGGCTTCTCCGTTCCCGCCAGCAAAGGGTGCAGCCGTCGTGCCTACGAACTGACCCCAGTCTGTGGGCACAGGCCCAACTAGCTCCAAGGAAGAGGCCCCCACTGGGGACAAAGCATTTACAAGCCCCGCCTCCCTCCCCAAGTTCAAGGACTTGGCTGGAGTTTGGAGTTTGCCCAGGAGACCCTGATCATGATTGGGACTTGCCTAAGGATTGGGGGAAAAGGAAGTGGCCGTAGGGTGAGAACACTAAGCATGGCCTGCCCCTCCGTGCTCCCCCTGAGGGTTGGGGCAGACCTGTGGTACCAGAACATTCCATGGCCTCAGGAAGAAGGAGCCTTCCAGTTATTCAAGACCGGTGGCCAAGTGGTAAAGCTTCCATCTCCCCAAGGGAGGCCTTTTTCCTTTCCCCCAGGTCTTCAGCCTGGTGAAGAAAATGAGGGAAAAGTTCCCCAAGATGCCAAGGCCCAGAAAACTTTTTTATTTCTCCCTCCAGCCCACATAGACTTGATAGAACATTGTCTGGAAAAGGAGGAGAAAGAGATTTTTCCCCCCTAGTTTTCCAGAATTTTCTTTCTCCACATTTGTGAATATACCATGCATGATGATGTCTCTGAGCTAACCAGATTGTGCACATAAATTGTCAAGGGACCTCCCCACCAAAAAATTGATAAAGAATTATCAAGGTGGTCTCGATGAGGGATGCTCTAATCAAGACATGTACTTGGCACAATTTGCTATTCATTTTGAGAAAATGAAAGTAAATCCCTATTTCACATCAAAACCGAAAATAATTCCAGAGGATTAAAGCTTTAAATGTATTAAAAATAATGTTTAAAAACCTAAAGAAGTGTTAGAGGAAAATATGGGAAAATATTTTTACAAACTTTTTATAGGGGAAAAACATTCTTAACACGACCCCAAGTTTAAGATTCATAGTAGAATAGATTGATAATTGTGATTTCATGAACATTTTAAACTTTTGTGCAGAACAAAAGACATAAAAGGTTAAAAGATGAAAAACAAACCATGAGCAAATGTTTATAACATGAGTGGCAAAGAGCTAATATTCATGCTATATAAAGTGTTTCTAAGAAGCAGTTCTCAAGACAAAGATGAACATTCCAATAGAAATACTTAGAACAATGACTTAAGTATTAAAGCCAAAAAAATATAAATGGCCAATAAATATCTGAAAAATGCTTGATTTTTACTAATAGTCAGAAACATGAAGATTAAAATAGTCAGATAAAAATTTTGCCTATCGGTTTGGCAACATTAAAAAGATATTGAGGACAGTGCAATGAAACAGGTGTTTCCACACCTTACCAGGAAGTATAAATGGGTACAAATTAGGAGGGCAATTTGGTCACATCTATCAAAACTCAAACTACATACCCCTTTTTTTTTTTTTTTTTTTGTCTTTTTTCCGTGTCCGGCAACGGATCGCAACCCTCAGTGT
>NW_007734616.1:65014-73753 GCF_000696425.1 Galeopterus variegatus | reverse complement strand
GGAGCGCCGCCGTGCTTCCCAAGCGGCGCACTATCCAGTGCGCCACCGGGCCGGCCCTCAGCCTCTAATAACCACAGTTCTACTCTCTATTTCTATGAGTTAAATTTTTTTAGCTCCCACATATGAGTGAGAACATATGCTATTTATCTTTCCATGCCTAACTTTTTTCACTTAATGTTCTCCAGGCCTATCCATGTTGCCACAAATGACAGGATTTTATTCTTTTTTATGGCTGAACAGTATTCCATTGTGTATATATACTGCACTTTCTTTATCCATTCACCTGTCGAAGGACATTTAGGTCGTTTCCATATCTTGGCTATTGTGAACAGTGCTGCAGTAAACATGGGAGTGCAGGTATCTCTTCAACACACCAATTTCATTTCCTTTGGATGTATACCCAATAGTGAAATTGCTGAATCATATGATAAATCTACTTTAACTTTTTTGAGGAAACTTCATGGTGTTGACTCTAATGGCTGTACTAATTTGCATACCCACCAATAGTGTATACAAGTTCCCTTTTCTCCACATTTGCCAGCATTTGTTATTTTTTGTCCTTTTGATAATAGGCATTCTAACTGGGGTGAGGTAATATCTAACTGTGGTTTTGTTTTGTACTTCCCTGATAATTAGTGATGTGGAGCATTTTTTCATGTGTCGATTGGCCATTTGTATGTCTTCTTCTGAGAAATGCCTGTTCAGTTCCTTTGTCCATTTTAAAATCAGGTTATTTGTTTTTTTATTACCAAGTTGTTTGAGTTTCTTATATATTCTGGGTATTAACCCCTTGTCAGATGCATAGTTTTCAATAATTCTTTTTGTCCTTTCTGTACTTCTAATTCTAAAATTCTTAAAAATTAAATCTCTGTTCTCAACCCAAGAGCTTAATAATTCTTAGTAGGTTTTCAGCCAATCTCAAAAGATGTTCAAGAATTTAATAACCAGTTTGAGGAGAAAACAGAACAAAGATAAGTAAAATTTTTCTTTCCAGCCTGAGATCTGGTGACTAGCAAACATTAATATAAGCACAATTAAATAAATAGTGTATAAAATAGAAAGTGGGAAGTGGACATATCAGAATAGAATCTAAATGTACATGATCTAAGCTCACCTTATTTTACCCCTTACTTTATAGAGGAGGAAATGGAGTCCAGAGTATTTTTTCTTTCAGAAGTCCTCACAGATAAGAGACAAACATGAGGTTAGGGTCTCATTCATCCAGGTCTCTTCCCACTATTTTTATAAACATAAATATGCCATAAACATGCTAAAGTATAAAATATGTGTTTAAAGTTTTACTGTGGGGCTGGCCCGGTGGCGCACTGCTACAGTGTGCTGCTTGGGAGCGCGGTGGCGCTCCTGCCGAGGGTTCGGATCCCACATACAGACCGGTTCCCGCTCACTGGCTGAGCGAGGTGTGGGAGCAGCACCGAGGGTTGCGATCCCGTTGCCGGTCCTGGTCCGGTACGGGCGTGACACTGAGGGTTGCGATCCGTTGCCGGACACGAAAAAAAAAAAAAAAGTTTTACTGTGCACATATATGCATAAATATCCACTGAGATTTTAAATAATTTTAAATTAATGTCCTTCTGGAAGAAGTTTGTCTAGCTTATAAAATTTACCAAGCTTCCAAACATTTTTCCAGATGTAGAATTGGTTGTCTTGTTTGTCTTCCCACGTATTTTCTCAACTGTCTTCTCTATTACATCTGCCTACTTAAAGAAACAAACTTTTCTCAAAGGCAAGTGGCCCAAGGATTCCTATACCAGACAAATCTCAATGAAAACGCTACCAAAAATTTATAAGATGAGAAGTAAAATAAAACCAAGGTTTTACAGGTCCCCTGCCTGATTTTATTTAAATTGTGATTTCTTTAAGATCCTATGTGGAGACCTGCTCTTTCCATGAGTGTGAGTGTAGAGTGTGTGGTGTGTGCCCTCACATGTGCACATATGATTCCAAGACAGAGAGGAGGGAGACAACTCTACTGGGAATTCTATTTACAGAGGATGAAATATAATCCCATAAATATTGATGCCAGAAAAGCAGCCCAGAGTTCAGCTATATGTAAGATTAGATTGTTGTTGAACATGCTAGCAAGTGTAGGTGTGAGCATTTCCGATTCAGCACTACTGTTGATAAGGAGTCAGCTGTTGACATAACTAAATGATATCTGGAGTCCATAAATACGTAACTGGAAGAATAGGGAGACAATGGACAACCATCTCCAGAGGCACAATAGCAAATTCTAATGACTGTTCGTTGTGAACTGAAGGACAGGAATTATCAGGAATGAAATCACTTGGATGAATTCAAGGAAGTGAGGGGTGGTTCCGCCATAGCCAAGCTTTCCCACGGAAGCTAGTGCCAACACAGCTGTAGGCCAGGCATCGCCTACCCACAGCTGCCGCAGAGCGAGGTGTGATGTAAACACAGCATTCTCTAACGACAGCAACAGCTCCTTGTCCATGGCGAGGACACAAGGATTCTGCACATTTTTTAATAATCAAGACCCTTCCAGCTTGGAAGGGAATTGATGAAAATACCATGGAGTTTATGTCCGGTAAAGACAAAAATAAGTGGAATTTAGAATTACCCTGCACACACGCAAAGTATTTCCTGACATTTTATTGCTGAGAATCCTCCCTTGAGTAAGATCATTCAATTACTATAAAACTCTACTTTTATTACCTTGAGGCTGGGATCTCTCCATTTACACAGTGGTGGTCATCAACCCAGGAACATCTTTTTTTGATAAGCTAATTTGACTTAGAAATTAAGTCAAATTCCACCACAATCTAACAAGTAACTATAAAAACTGGGGGTAATATAGAAATACCAGTGATGCTAATATTCATAGCTAACAATAATTGAGGCTTACCATCTGTCAGGCACTGCTCTGGGTACGCTATATGCCATAACTCATAAGACTCTCCTAAGAACCTACGAATTAGATGCTGTTTTCCCTATCTTGTAGATGGTGAACTAAGGAATAGAAAGCCTAGGAAAATGTCAAAGGGCATCCAGTTGCTAAATGTCGAAGCTGGAGCCTGAACCCTAGGCAATCTAGGTACTGAGCCTGTTTTTTTTTGTTGTTGTTTTGTTTTTTTGGTTTTGTAACAGCTTTATTGAGATATACTTCATATTTCATACAATTTATCATTAAAAAATATAGAAATGCAGTAAGATAAACACTTGAAAACAAAAGTGTTTTTAACTATATGATTTAGAAAATTCAAAACTTTCATAAGAGAGGAGATGCCGAAAAGAAATAAAGGAAAAAAACTTAGATCATAATGAGAAATGAGTTTGAGCTTGATTTCAACCTCCCATAACAAAGTCTGTCAAAGGAAATAAATGATAGTTACACATTTAACAAGTTATTATATATATATATATAAGATTATTATACCCTAAAAGAATTCTGTAAAATTAATGTTTGATTACAATATTTGCATCAGTGGTCCTTTGTAGACTGCTTAATAGTCTTTTCTCTCTCTTTTTTTCTTTTTTTGATTCTTTATAAAGATCAACAATATTTACAAACCTTTTTCTAGACTGACCAAGAAAAAAAGTGAGAAGACAGAAATTACTAAAATCAGAAATACAGCAGGGGCGTGGTAGAGCAGTTGCTTCTTCTATTACACTGGAGTGGGCTTTGAGGAAAGAGATGTCCTCTTCTTTTTCTGGTCTCTGCTGGTGACTCTCCTTGTGTCACTGCAGTTGGGTGTCTGGCTGGCCTGCTGCATGGTAGCTGTGGCTACTGCAGTGGTGCCAAGCTGCTTTTGTGGCACCCGTGGCTGTGGCAGGCCACCCCTGAGGAAATGGTGCTTCAGCATGCTCCTTGCCTGTTTCCCTGCGGGGGTTACTGTCCTCAGTTCATGCTTGAGGACCCTGGGCCTGCTCTGTTTCTTGCCTGTTTCCGGGTGGAGCGGTCTGCCCCTCAGCTCCTGCCTGAGGACCTCAGGTGTGCCCTGCAGAGCCTGTTTTGACCCATGTGCCCTGAGACACCATTTTCCTACCTTTTAGTTGTTGTCAAACCAAGATTTCCAGTTACATTTGAATTTCAGAAAACAACTAATTTCAGATAACAAATAATGCCCCAAGTATTGCATAGGGCATACTTATACTAAAAAATTATTTGTTGTTTATTTGAATTCAAATTTGTCTGCATTTCTTGTGTTTTTATTTGCCAAATCTTCCAACTGTATCGCAGAGGGAACTATATGCACCAAGGAAACAAAGAAAAAAGTCTGATTAGTTTGAGCTTTGGTCCCAAACCTCAAAGTATAACTCCTATTAGAGGACTAGGCTAGGTGCAGAAATCTTTTTTTCTATCCTAGAAACAGTCTAGAATAATAGCTTTCAAACCTGCCTGGCCATGAGCATTGCTTATGTAGCTTTACTAATACCTGTCCAATATCCTTAGTAGGTTTAGGGTAAATAAGATGGGGACACCTGTGTTTTCTAATGAGCTGCCAAATGCTTTCTTTCCTCCTCCTCTTCCTTCTCCTCCTAGATTTCTTCCTCCCATGCTCCCCTCCCCCCAGCACACATACTTTCTTTATAGTTCATCTATTCACCATTGGCCTACAATGACTGTAAGTTACAGTTTCCCATTTCTAGCAAGTCCCAGGAGGCAGCCCAGAATCCACCTCTAGTGTGGAAGAGTGAAGAAGGAGGCTGAGAGTTTGAGAGAGGGCTTCCCCACGATGCGCAGAGCTGTCACCAGGCCTTCCTGAGCTGGATTTGCAACCTCAGGCCTGGTGTATGTGTGGGAGAAAGATTTTTCAGAGAGAGAGACAGAGTGCCATCTGAGAGCCAGGCCTCCCATGTGGAAGCAGGCCCTGGCACAGACAGAGCAGATGACACCCACATGTACCAAGACTGTTACCCTATTTGAAAGCTCCAGCACTACAAACCAGTATCCGGTGATTCAAAATTTTAAAAATCTTTCCTGGAAGTGGAGAAAAAGTGGGAAAGGGGCTGGAAACAGCACAAGCTCCCTCTGCAATGTGGCTGCACTTCATGAGGGTATTGTAAAATCAATTTAGTAGGACATGACAATTTACCAATAAAAAAGGAATAAAACAAAAACAAGTAGAAAATATCCAAGGGTACATTCAGGAAAGAATCAAGTTCTGTTTCATAAAACAGTTCTTAATTTTAAAAACTTTTATGTATATATGAATGTGTGTGTGTATGTATATTTACACACGAGGGGTCTTCAAAAAGTTCATGGAAAGATTCAGATTATCTTTTGTTTCTATTTCTCCATGAACATTTTGAAGTACCCTATAACACATTTTTTTCTTTGGGACCCCATCAAAAATGTTTGAAAAACACTGCTCTAGAAATAAATATTCATTACTTTTGAAAAGCAGAAAGCACAGGCCAGAGGGAATAGGACTCAAACAGATAAGCTTTGGGAAGCAAGACCTGGAAGAATGATCTGGAGTACAGGGTGCTGTCTGAAGAAGCTTAAAGCAATAGATTTAGGAGAAGTTGTTGGCAAACAGGGAGGTGGGACGAGAGGACCATTTGCCCAGGAGGAGAAGGTGAATACAAAAGTTGTATGTGTCGGGCTGGCCCGGTGGCGCACTGCTACAGTGCGCCGGGTTTGGATCCCACATACAGACCGGCCGCTCACTGGCTGAGCGCGGTGCGGGAGCAACACCGAGGGTTGCGATCCCGTTGCCGGTCCCGGTCCAGTATGGGCGCAACACTGAGGGTTGCAATCCGTTGCCGGTCACGAAAAAAGACAAAAAGGAAAGAAAAAAAAGTTGTATGTGTCACATTGCCTGTTTTTCATGCTTCCCTAGAAAGCCCTAGAAAAGGTCCCTGCTGAAAAACAGGCCACATCTATGGTAGCCCTTGCCCTGTCCCTAATGCCTTTCCTCTTCTCTTTGGATCAGGAAGCAGAGCATTGGGCAGCGCTGGCAGGATGGCAGTGGGTGTTCAAAGGTTAAAGCGCACCTAGAAAGCAGGGCAAGGGCTGGAAGGGAGAGCTCAGCTCTGTGTTGTCCCTACTGCTGGTCATGGATACTGATCCCGATGGTGGATTACTGAGACTGGAATTATAATTTTTTTATCTTTTCCTGTGGAAATGTAAAAGAAACATTGAGAGGTCATAGGAAAGTATTCCTTCAAATTCTGTCAGTGCCATGCAATAAAACTTGTAGCAATGATGTGTTCCATGTCATGCTACTTAAGATGGTAGCCACTAGCTGCATGTGGTTATTGGGCATCAGAAATGTGGCTATGTTGACTGGGAAACACAAATTTTCACTTAATTTTATTTTAATTAAAATTAAATTTAGATAACTGCACATCATTAGTGGCTACTGTATTGCAAAGAACAGTTCTAACTTACCATGATTTTTCTTTGACACCAAATCACCTGGGTATAAATGGTTAATCTTGTGGCCATATCTATGTGCTGAGTTTTGTCCAAATTATTTGTGATAACCATAAACTTAAGGGCAGTTTGTGGCTACTTATATGAACTGTAAAGAAGAAAATTTGCTGGATTGGTTCATTATTATTTCTATGCTTAAAGACTCAAATTTCATACTTGCATTAATGATTGTAAGGGTCCTTATTTATTTTGTTTTGTTTTGGTCGTTGGCCAGTACGGGGATCCGAACCCGTGACCTTGGTGTTATAAGGCTGTGCTCTAACCAAACGATCCTTGTTTATTTTAATGCTTATCTTTCCTGAGGTGAAAAAGAAACCTCCACGAAATATAAAATGTTAAACACACCTAGTTATAACATCAAGCAAATGGTGATTTTAAAAAAGCCCATGTTTAGTCAAATGTGATCACCTAGAAGAGAGTTCTACAGCAATTTGCTAGTAAGTTTGTAAAGACAGAAATTTGCTGCTTCTGCGATGGGAGCAGGAACGGTAATGTCCCAGGCCACCTGAAGTGGAAGAATAATAAAGCCCTCAGGGGTTCAGATCAGCTCAGGCAGGCCTACCACTGTGTTCAGTTCTAAAACCAGGCTCGAACGACTTGTTTTCATGATGGCTGAGCCCTCCGTGGTATGCTGCTTGTCTAGTCACAGACTGTGCACCTGGCTGTTTATGTTCACTCCAGGACAGAGGAGAGGGGCTGCCAAAGATGAGGGTCGGAGTGCTGTGGCTTGTCACTTTCTTCACTGTCACTGAGGGCCATCATGGTTTCTTGGAGGTGAGTTGGCATATGTCCTGTTTTTCTTCTCAACCATCTCTCCTCTCTTCTTCTGGAACTTTAGAATCTGTTACCCTCCAGGAAACTGCAACTACATAATCTAATGGATTTGGGATTAGAAGTCTTGAGTTCTTGTCTCAGCATTACTAACATTCACTCCATGGCCTTGGATTAGTCATGTCATCTCTTTGGAAGTCAGACCTTTCCTGGCCACCTCCCCACCACCGTGGCTTGCATTTTATATCCCTGACTTCAATTTTTTCTCAGAAATCCAACAAGGGTCTTATCAAGTACAACTGTCCAAAGCTTCATCATAACTATGTTTTTTTTCTTTTTGGCAGAGAAATGATGGCATCAGAACAGAAAGAGAGCTCACTGTGAATAAAAAAAAGCATCCAGGTGAGACTCTGTTGGATTGCATGATGGAGTAGAATTTGGTGCCAAGAGATCAGGATTCTAACTCCAGTATGCCTTTAACTGGTCATATGATCCTAAACATATCATTAAACATCCCAAATCTGTAAAATGAAAATAATAGTAATTCTTAAGAGTGAGATATTTGTAAGGATTAAATAATAGTATCTCACACCATACCTGACAAGAGGCTGCTTCATATACTTTCTTTTCTTCCATGTCTTGGTTCTAAGAATGTAATTAATGGGCATGGCCTTCAGTCTAGGAATGAGTTGCGATCTGAAATGTAATTTGTGGGTTTGATGTTTCAAGTGCCAAATGTATTTTCTTATAGAAATAGCGATGCACATAAATGGTGTTTAGGTGTCTGAGTGAGTCCACAAAAGCTTTTTTATCATACAATGAAACTGCCATTCAATGATGTAGTAATAGTACCATAGCACCTGCCACCATGCAAGGCTGCAATACTTCTGAAAAAAAATCAAAATTTCAACTTGGAATGCCATGAACATATTTTCCTTGAAAGTAAAAATGACAATAAAAATATAGCAAGCATTCACTGGGCTTTCACTATGTGCCAGACACTACTTTAAGTGCATTAGATGAATTAAATCCACATACTGACCCTCTGAATTAGGCACAAAAATCATCCTTATTTTACAGATAGTGAAACTAAGGCACAGAGCTTGGGACAGGAGCCAAGATTCAAACCCTATCAACCTGTTTCCAGAACCAGTGCTGTCATCCTTTGACAATGTGACCAGGGTCACCCTTTTACCTGCTCCCTCCTTCTCACCAGCTTGGGCAGTAGGAGTAGAATCACTCCAGCTCCCACCACTTGGGGCAACTCCAGAGACCTGGGGCAGAAGTTCCCAGCCTATAAGGAGATGGGGAGAGTAAGCGATGGGGCTGAGGCTCTCCATAGACTGTCCATAGGTGAGCTTCGAGGAAATTGAAGCGCTTGGGAATTTCATGCCAAGTTTCACATGAATGAATGCACCTAACTGAATTTTGGGTGGGAGAAGACTCGTCTCGTAAGACACATCTTCTCTCCCAGTCAAAACCAGTGAATGGCTTCTCCTTGAGGAGAGACACTTCTCACTACCCCCATGGCTGCTACCTTGATCCAT
>NW_007734616.1:35649-65004 GCF_000696425.1 Galeopterus variegatus | reverse complement strand
GATCCGTTGCCGGACACGAAAAAAAAAAAAAAAGTTTTACTGTGCACATATATGCATAAATATCCACTGAGATTTTAAATAATTTTAAATTAATGTCCTTCTGGAAGAAGTTTGTCTAGCTTATAAAATTTACCAAGCTTCCAAACATTTTTCCAGATGTAGAATTGGTTGTCTTGTTTGTCTTCCCACGTATTTTCTCAACTGTCTTCTCTATTACATCTGCCTACTTAAAGAAACAAACTTTTCTCAAAGGCAAGTGGCCCAAGGATTCCTATACCAGACAAATCTCAATGAAAACGCTACCAAAAATTTATAAGATGAGAAGTAAAATAAAACCAAGGTTTTACAGGTCCCCTGCCTGATTTTATTTAAATTGTGATTTCTTTAAGATCCTATGTGGAGACCTGCTCTTTCCATGAGTGTGAGTGTAGAGTGTGTGGTGTGTGCCCTCACATGTGCACATATGATTCCAAGACAGAGAGGAGGGAGACAACTCTACTGGGAATTCTATTTACAGAGGATGAAATATAATCCCATAAATATTGATGCCAGAAAAGCAGCCCAGAGTTCAGCTATATGTAAGATTAGATTGTTGTTGAACATGCTAGCAAGTGTAGGTGTGAGCATTTCCGATTCAGCACTACTGTTGATAAGGAGTCAGCTGTTGACATAACTAAATGATATCTGGAGTCCATAAATACGTAACTGGAAGAATAGGGAGACAATGGACAACCATCTCCAGAGGCACAATAGCAAATTCTAATGACTGTTCGTTGTGAACTGAAGGACAGGAATTATCAGGAATGAAATCACTTGGATGAATTCAAGGAAGTGAGGGGTGGTTCCGCCATAGCCAAGCTTTCCCACGGAAGCTAGTGCCAACACAGCTGTAGGCCAGGCATCGCCTACCCACAGCTGCCGCAGAGCGAGGTGTGATGTAAACACAGCATTCTCTAACGACAGCAACAGCTCCTTGTCCATGGCGAGGACACAAGGATTCTGCACATTTTTTAATAATCAAGACCCTTCCAGCTTGGAAGGGAATTGATGAAAATACCATGGAGTTTATGTCCGGTAAAGACAAAAATAAGTGGAATTTAGAATTACCCTGCACACACGCAAAGTATTTCCTGACATTTTATTGCTGAGAATCCTCCCTTGAGTAAGATCATTCAATTACTATAAAACTCTACTTTTATTACCTTGAGGCTGGGATCTCTCCATTTACACAGTGGTGGTCATCAACCCAGGAACATCTTTTTTTGATAAGCTAATTTGACTTAGAAATTAAGTCAAATTCCACCACAATCTAACAAGTAACTATAAAAACTGGGGGTAATATAGAAATACCAGTGATGCTAATATTCATAGCTAACAATAATTGAGGCTTACCATCTGTCAGGCACTGCTCTGGGTACGCTATATGCCATAACACATAGGACTCTCCTAAGAACCTACGAATTAGATGCTGTTTTCCCTATCTTGTAGATGGTGAACTAAGGAATAGAAAGCCTAGGAAAATGTCAAAGGGCATCCAGTTGCTAAATGTCGAAGCTGGAGCCTGAACCCTAGGCAATCTAGGTACTGAGCCTGTTTTTTTTTGTTGTTGTTTTGTTTTTTTGGTTTTGTAACAGCTTTATTGAGATATACTTCATATTTCATACAATTTATCATTAAAAAAATATAGAAATGCAGTAAGATAAACACTTGAAAACAAAAGTGTTTTTAACTATATGATTTAGAAAATTCAAAACTTTCATAAGAGAGGAGATGCCGAAAAGAAATAAAGGAAAAAAACTTAGATCATAATGAGAAATGAGTTTGAGCTTGATTTCAACCTCCCATAACAAAGTCTGTCAAAGGAAATAAATGATAGTTACACATTTAACAAGTTATTATATATATATATAAGATTATTATACCCTAAAAGAATTCTGTAAAATTAATGTTTGATTACAATATTTGCATCAGTGGTCCTTTGTAGACTGCTTAATAGTCTTTTCTCTCTCTTTTTTTCTTTTTTTGATTCTTTATAAAGATCAACAATATTTACAAACCTTTTTCTAGACTGACCAAGAAAAAAAGTGAGAAGACAGAAATTACTAAAATCAGAAATACAGCAGGGGCGTGGTAGAGCAGTTGCTTCTTCTATTACACTGGAGTGGGCTTTGAGGAAAGAGATGTCCTCTTCTTTTTCTGGTCTCTGCTGGTGACTCTCCTTGTGTCACTGCAGTTGGGTGTCTGGCTGGCCTGCTGCATGGTAGCTGTGGCTACTGCAGTGGTGCCAAGCTGCTTTTGTGGCACCCGTGGCTGTGGCAGGCCACCCCTGAGGAAATGGTGCTTCAGCATGCTCCTTGCCTGTTTCCCTGCGGGGGTTACTGTCCTCAGTTCATGCTTGAGGACCCTGGGCCTGCTCTGTTTCTTGCCTGTTTCCGGGTGGAGCGGTCTGCCCCTCAGCTCCTGCCTGAGGACCTCAGGTGTGCCCTGCAGAGCCTGTTTTGACCCATGTGCCCTGAGACACCATTTTCCTACCTTTTAGTTGTTGTCAAACCAAGATTTCCAGTTACATTTGAATTTCAGAAAACAACTAATTTCAGATAACAAATAATGCCCCAAGTATTGCATAGGGCATACTTATACTAAAAAATTATTTGTTGTTTATTTGAATTCAAATTTGTCTGCATTTCTTGTGTTTTTATTTGCCAAATCTTCCAACTGTATCGCAGAGGGAACTATATGCACCAAGGAAACAAAGAAAAAAGTCTGATTAGTTTGAGCTTTGGTCCCAAACCTCAAAGTATAACTCCTATTAGAGGACTAGGCTAGGTGCAGAAATCTTTTTTTCTATCCTAGAAACAGTCTAGAATAATAGCTTTCAAACCTGCCTGGCCATGAGCATTGCTTATGTAGCTTTACTAATACCTGTCCAATATCCTTAGTAGGTTTAGGGTAAATAAGATGGGGACACCTGTGTTTTCTAATGAGCTGCCAAATGCTTTCTTTCCTCCTCCTCTTCCTTCTCCTCCTAGATTTCTTCCTCCCATGCTCCCCTCCCCCCAGCACACATACTTTCTTTATAGTTCATCTATTCACCATTGGCCTACAATGACTGTAAGTTACAGTTTCCCATTTCTAGCAAGTCCCAGGAGGCAGCCCAGAATCCACCTCTAGTGTGGAAGAGTGAAGAAGGAGGCTGAGAGTTTGAGAGAGGGCTTCCCCACGATGCGCAGAGCTGTCACCAGGCCTTCCTGAGCTGGATTTGCAACCTCAGGCCTGGTGTATGTGTGGGAGAAAGATTTTTCAGAGAGAGAGACAGAGTGCCATCTGAGAGCCAGGCCTCCCATGTGGAAGCAGGCCCTGGCACAGACAGAGCAGATGACACCCACATGTACCAAGACTGTTACCCTATTTGAAAGCTCCAGCACTACAAACCAGTATCCGGTGATTCAAAATTTTAAAAATCTTTCCTGGAAGTGGAGAAAAAGTGGGAAAGGGGCTGGAAACAGCACAAGCTCCCTCTGCAATGTGGCTGCACTTCATGAGGGTATTGTAAAATCAATTTAGTAGGACATGACAATTTACCAATAAAAAAGGAATAAAACAAAAACAAGTAGAAAATATCCAAGGGTACATTCAGGAAAGAATCAAGTTCTGTTTCATAAAACAGTTCTTAATTTTAAAAACTTTTATGTATATATGAATGTGTGTGTGTATGTATATTTACACACGAGGGGTCTTCAAAAAGTTCATGGAAAGATTCAGATTATCTTTTGTTTCTATTTCTCCATGAACATTTTGAAGTACCCTATAACACATTTTTTTCTTTGGGACCCCATCAAAAATGTTTGAAAAACACTGCTCTAGAAATAAATATTCATTACTTTTGAAAAGCAGAAAGCACAGGCCAGAGGGAATAGGACTCAAACAGATAAGCTTTGGGAAGCAAGACCTGGAAGAATGATCTGGAGTACAGGGTGCTGTCTGAAGAAGCTTAAAGCAATAGATTTAGGAGAAGTTGTTGGCAAACAGGGAGGTGGGACGAGAGGACCATTTGCCCAGGAGGAGAAGGTGAATACAAAAGTTGTATGTGTCGGGCTGGCCCGGTGGCGCACTGCTACAGTGCGCCGGGTTTGGATCCCACATACAGACCGGCCGCTCACTGGCTGAGCGCGGTGCGGGAGCAACACCGAGGGTTGCGATCCCGTTGCCGGTCCCGGTCCAGTATGGGCGCAACACTGAGGGTTGCAATCCGTTGCCGGTCACGAAAAAAGACAAAAAGGAAAGAAAAAAAAGTTGTATGTGTCACATTGCCTGTTTTTCATGCTTCCCTAGAAAGCCCTAGAAAAGGTCCCTGCTGAAAAACAGGCCACATCTATGGTAGCCCTTGCCCTGTCCCTAATGCCTTTCCTCTTCTCTTTGGATCAGGAAGCAGAGCATTGGGCAGCGCTGGCAGGATGGCAGTGGGTGTTCAAAGGTTAAAGCGCACCTAGAAAGCAGGGCAAGGGCTGGAAGGGAGAGCTCAGCTCTGTGTTGTCCCTACTGCTGGTCATGGATACTGATCCCGATGGTGGATTACTGAGACTGGAATTATAATTTTTTTATCTTTTCCTGTGGAAATGTAAAAGAAACATTGAGAGGTCATAGGAAAGTATTCCTTCAAATTCTGTCAGTGCCATGCAATAAAACTTGTAGCAATGATGTGTTCCATGTCATGCTACTTAAGATGGTAGCCACTAGCTGCATGTGGTTATTGGGCATCAGAAATGTGGCTATGTTGACTGGGAAACACAAATTTTCACTTAATTTTATTTTAATTAAAATTAAATTTAGATAACTGCACATCATTAGTGGCTACTGTATTGCAAAGAACAGTTCTAACTTACCATGATTTTTCTTTGACACCAAATCACCTGGGTATAAATGGTTAATCTTGTGGCCATATCTATGTGCTGAGTTTTGTCCAAATTATTTGTGATAACCATAAACTTAAGGGCAGTTTGTGGCTACTTATATGAACTGTAAAGAAGAAAATTTGCTGGATTGGTTCATTATTATTTCTATGCTTAAAGACTCAAATTTCATACTTGCATTAATGATTGTAAGGGTCCTTATTTATTTTGTTTTGTTTTGGTCGTTGGCCAGTACGGGGATCCGAACCCGTGACCTTGGTGTTATAAGGCTGTGCTCTAACCAAACGATCCTTGTTTATTTTAATGCTTATCTTTCCTGAGGTGAAAAAGAAACCTCCACGAAATATAAAATGTTAAACACACCTAGTTATAACATCAAGCAAATGGTGATTTTAAAAAAGCCCATGTTTAGTCAAATGTGATCACCTAGAAGAGAGTTCTACAGCAATTTGCTAGTAAGTTTGTAAAGACAGAAATTTGCTGCTTCTGCGATGGGAGCAGGAACGGTAATGTCCCAGGCCACCTGAAGTGGAAGAATAATAAAGCCCTCAGGGGTTCAGATCAGCTCAGGCAGGCCTACCACTGTGTTCAGTTCTAAAACCAGGCTCGAACGACTTGTTTTCATGATGGCTGAGCCCTCCGTGGTATGCTGCTTGTCTAGTCACAGACTGTGCACCTGGCTGTTTATGTTCACTCCAGGACAGAGGAGAGGGGCTGCCAAAGATGAGGGTCGGAGTGCTGTGGCTTGTCACTTTCTTCACTGTCACTGAGGGCCATCATGGTTTCTTGGAGGTGAGTTGGCATATGTCCTGTTTTTCTTCTCAACCATCTCTCCTCTCTTCTTCTGGAACTTTAGAATCTGTTACCCTCCAGGAAACTGCAACTACATAATCTAATGGATTTGGGATTAGAAGTCTTGAGTTCTTGTCTCAGCATTACTAACATTCACTCCATGGCCTTGGATTAGTCATGTCATCTCTTTGGAGCTTAGATGACTGAACTACAAAATGAAGATCTTTGATTTAACCGTCTCAGAGATCTTTTTTAGCTCAACACATTCTCTGCTATGGCCTCTTGCGTGCAAGAAAAGCAGATGGATCGACATTAGCAATCTCTGGGCCTCTCTTCCCCGTCCATACTCACTTTCTTGATACTTCCATCCAGGATCATGGTTTTAATGTTCTCCACATGCTGATGACTCCTCAAAACTTATCTCCATCTCAGAGCTCTCCCCTGAACTTCACACCCATATATCCTCTACCAACATTCTTTCTGCAGCTGGGCACCCAGTAGGCCCCTGAATTTCATTACAAAAATAAACTCTTGATTTTTTTTCTCACCAAATCTACTCGTCCTTTCCTATCTCAGCAAGTGGTACCTCCATCTTTCCAGCTGCTGAGGCAAAGAACTTGTATCATGCTTGACTCTTCTCACAATCACATCTAACCCATTGGCATTATTATTATTATTATTATTATTATGCTTTATCTTTAAAATGTATCTAGAATTCAAACACTTCTCACTACCCCCATGGCTGCTACCTTGATCCATACCTTCTCATCTCTCACCTGTGTTATTTCAATAACCCTTGAAATGCTCTCATTGCCACTATGCTTGTCTATTCTCACCAAGGCTTCAGGATTGAGCTTTCTAGAAAGTATCTCATAGAATATCTTTTTCCTGTTCAAAACTCTCCAGTGGTTTCTCATCTTGCTCAGGTAAAAGGTAAAACCCTTTCCATGGTCTGGGAAGGTCTGCACAACCTGCCTCCCTGAAGCCTCTCTGACCTCAACTCCAGCATCTCTCCTCTCCCGGACTCCTCTTACCTACTCTGGTGTCCTTGCTCTGCCTCCACATGCCAGGCATATTCTTACCCCAGGGCCTTTGCACGTGCTGTTCTCCTTCCTGGAAAGCTCTTCCTCCAGGGATCATCACTTCCCCACCTCCTTCAGGGCTTTGCTCAAATGTTGTCTAAGTCAGACCTTTCCTGGCCACCTCCCCACCACCGTGGCTTGCATTTTATATCCCTGACTTCAATTTTTTCTCAGAAATCCAACAAGGGTCTTATCAAGTACAACTGTCCAAAGCTTCATCATAACTATGTTTTTTTTCTTTTTGGCAGAGAAATGATGGCATCAGAACAGAAAGAGAGCTCACTGTGAATAAAAAAAAGCATCCAGGTGAGACTCTGTTGGATTGCATGATGGAGTAGAATTTGGTGCCAAGAGATCAGGATTCTAACTCCAGTATGCCTTTAACTGGTCATATGATCCTAAACATATCATTAAACATCCCAAATCTGTAAAATGAAAATAATAGTAATTCTTAAGAGTGAGATATTTGTAAGGATTAAATAATAGTATCTCACACCATACCTGACAAGAGGCTGCTTCATATACTTTCTTTTCTTCCATGTCTTGGTTCTAAGAATGTAATTAATGGGCATGGCCTTCAGTCTAGGAATGAGTTGCGATCTGAAATGTAATTTGTGGGTTTGATGTTTCAAGTGCCAAATGTATTTTCTTATAGAAATAGCGATGCACATAAATGGTGTTTAGGTGTCTGAGTGAGTCCACAAAAGCTTTTTTATCATACAATGAAACTGCCATTCAATGATGTAGTAATAGTACCATAGCACCTGCCACCATGCAAGGCTGCAATACTTCTGAAAAAAAATCAAAATTTCAACTTGGAATGCCATGAACATATTTTCCTTGAAAGTAAAAATGACAATAAAAATATAGCAAGCATTCACTGGGCTTTCACTATGTGCCAGACACTACTTTAAGTGCATTAGATGAATTAAATCCACATACTGACCCTCTGAATTAGGCACAAAAATCATCCTTATTTTACAGATAGTGAAACTAAGGCACAGAGCTTGGGACAGGAGCCAAGATTCAAACCCTATCAACCTGTTTCCAGAACCAGTGCTGTCATCCTTTGACAATGTGACCAGGGTCACCCTTTTACCTGCTCCCTCCTTCTCACCAGCTTGGGCAGTAGGAGTAGAATCACTCCAGCTCCCACCACTTGGGGCAACTCCAGAGACCTGGGGCAGAAGTTCCCAGCCTATAAGGAGATGGGGAGAGTAAGCGATGGGGCTGAGGCTCTCCATAGACTGTCCATAGGTGAGCTTCGAGGAAATTGAAGCGCTTGGGAATTTCATGCCAAGTTTCACATGAATGAATGCACCTAACTGAATTTTGGGTGGGAGAAGACTCGTCTCGTAAGACACATCTTCTCTCCCAGTCAAAACCAGTGAATGGCTTCTCCTTGAGGAGAGAAAAGGTGCTGCCCAGAAATAACAAGCTGAAGGTTAGAGTGCACAAAGCCTCCAGATAAAGGTTTAGTTCTGTTTGGCTTTTGTATTTCATCTACATACTCAGTCTCAGCTAATTCATGGGACATTTTTACAGGAGAAGGAAGGGCTCTTTGGAAAATTTATTGGGGGTTTTAATGTTGGAGAAGATCCTCCAAGGAGGCAGAGCTGGGGGAGGGGGAGGAAGAGTGCCAAGGATTGTCTCCCCTCCCCTCCCTGCAGTCTTGACTCCTGAAACGTGACTCGGGATGTGCCCTGGGGAGGGTGGTGCTGGTGTGCGGCAGAGAACAGCTGGTCTGGCAGAAGTGAGGATGGACACAATGTTAGGATACGTGGGAACCGTCTGCTTGAGTTACCCTGGATGTTCATTTTCAGTCAATATCTGGGTGAACAGGACTCAGTGACAGGCAGCAAGGTATCGTACATCCCTGACCTCCAGGCTGAACCTGAGGATTGCTTCCCACTCACTTCCTCAGCAGTAGTTCCCCCAGAGACAGAAAGGTTTTAATGATCTTTCTCTCTTTAGGCCCATTCCAGGAATATGAACTGCTGCTTCAGGTGGCCTATAGAGATTCCAAGGAGAAGAGAGACTTAGAGAATTTTCTGAAGCTCTTGAAACCTCCAGCATTATGGTTGCACAAGCCAATGAAGATTATTAGCACAAAGGCCACCACATGTAAGTCAGCTCTCTGGCGACTGGGAATGTACATGGGGAGGGTGGGCATAGCAGTCAGGGTAGGTTAGGTTATGCTGTGGAAATGATGATCCCTTGACATCCCCAATCTCTGTGGCTTGAAAGATTTTGTTTCTTCTCCGTGCTGCATGTCCGTTGGAGGCTGGCTGTGTGTGTGGTTGTCACTCGAGTACCCAGGTTGATGAATCAGACCCTATCTCGAATGTACCCATTCTGAGGCAAAAAGAAATGGAGAGTTTCACATAGGCAAGTACATTCTGCAATTCAGAAGTGACACATACTAATTCTGCTCACAACTTACTGGCCAGAACTGGTTCCATGGCCCCACCCGACCTCAGGGGACCAGGTATGCCATCCTGCTATGTGCCTGGAAGAGAGCAAGAAATACAAGGGTGCTTCAAAAAGCATGTGGAAAAATAGAATTAAAAGATAATGCAAATCTTTACATGTACTTTTTGAAATACTCTTGTATTTGGCAAACAGCACTCACAACCACAAAGATAGGGTTCAAAGAAGTTAAATAATTTGTCTAAAGCAGTGACTCTCACAGTGTGGTGCCCAGACCACCAGCAGCAGCAACACTGAAGAATTACTAGATTGCACATTCTTATCCCCATCTCAGACTCACTGAATCGGAAACACTTGGGTGAGACCCTCCAGGTGATCCTGATGCACGATGAAGTTTGAGAACATGGGGCACACCACCGTGCATATTTTTACAAAGGTGTGACTGCCCCATTTTTTGCCTATTAAAAATGTATGACTTTTGGTGGGAATTTCAGGTTCAATAGAAGGGAATGAGCATACAGCATTGGCTGATGGAACTTTTCATCACGACTATCCCCAAAAAGTCTCTCTGCCTTTGCCATCTTGTTTATAGGGCTTGTCTTGGAGTGGTGGTTGGTAAATGTGGAGGAGCCTCAAATAAGATAGTGGTCATATGTCCTTTAGAATCCTTTAAATAACTCCCGGGTTACAAATATCCTCCTTGCTCCCACTGCAGTGGGTATCTATGGGGCATACATCCTTCTTTTAGATGCTGACCTCAGCCAATTTAGTTTTATGTTTGCTAGGTTTCTGGTGCCAAGCTCAAGAATATATTGAGTTGGACATTTCCTTACCTGAAACATACTGCCATTTGCTTTTATCCTTCTAGCTTTTGGTGAGAAATACTTGGTTCAGATTCCAAGTCAGAGCCAAGGATCAGAACTCAGCAGTAATCAGTTTATAAACTGACTTGGCCATGAGACCAAGTTCTGTTTTTTGTGCAGCCTGTGGCACCTTGAATGGGATCTTGCGGTGTGCCTGTGAAGAAGGCTATACCTGGTTTCCTCCCACATGCCTTGATCCCCAGAACTGCAACCTTCACATGGCTGGATCACCCCCAAGCTGTGACTGTCATCACCACAACCTCAGCCAGAGCATCAATTTCTGTGAGAGAACAAGTAAGCACACACGGATTCTCTGAGCAGAGCTCTGGCCTGGGGTCTCTACTACCCCAACAGGTAACAGAGAGGAGATTCTAGCCGTTTGCCTCACTGAGGGGAGCTAATGTTTGCAAGAAGATTGAAGGACAGTGACAATATGCCCTGGTAGGCTTGGCTGGACACAGTGAGAACTTTCTGAGTGCAGAAGATCCAGAAACACAAGTTGAGGACTGGGTGTCACTTCAACCTCTAGGTACCTGCAGCTCAGCTCTGCAATTACTATATGTGATTCTATTGAGATTTAGGGAGATTCACTAAAATCCCAAGTAGGAGAATTACTTGGTAAGCAACATTTTTATTTCTACCCTCTTTTTATGTCTTTTGCCAGCATCAATTCTGAGAAAAGGGAAGTCCAGAGGCATGAATGCAGGAGGAACAGATAGTGATTGTATTGAAAGAATTATTATAAATTGCCACCAAAAAGTTTATGGAAGGATTCTATTATCTTGCAATTCAAATTTCCATGGACTTTTTGAAGTACTCGTGTATGTGTACTGAATGCATTATCAAAACAAAACAAAAGTTAGAAGTCTAGCTTAGGAACCAGTGGAAGCTGAGGGAGCTACTGTTGACTTAGGTTTATGTCTGGTGAATGATGAGGTGAACTAAATGACATGGACTCCAGGACTCCAAGGACTTTAAGAAACTTGAGGACTACTCTAGTTACCTTGAAGCACCAGATTTTGATGGAGCTGAGCAAGGAGTGAGTGAGAAGCACCAAACAGCCCAGCTTAACGGGGCTTCTCTGGCTCCCCTTCCCAGGACCGCAGCAGTTCAGGTTATGGCAACTGGCATTTAGTAAGCACCGTCTTTACACCCATATCTAAGGCAAATTCTAGGCGGACACCAGGAAGCATTTTCTTGCTATCTATGAATTAGTGGACTAGTTGGGGAGTTCAGGCTGTAATGCAAGAGAGAAAACAATGTAATTTCTTCAACAAATATTAGTGAAAGCTTACCTTTTGAAAGATGGTCCATGTCTGATCCATCTTCAAGAGATACAAAGATGGATCAGACAGGGATTGCACTCATAAGGGGCTTTCCAAGGTATAGTGGGGACATGTGTAGAGGAGATGCACATAAATAGATGTTTAGGTACATGAGGCGGTAGGGGAGGTGTGGATAAAGTACTGTAGGAATTTAGAGGAGGGAAAGACTCTTTGCATCTGGGAATCAGGGAAGGGCTTGCAGAAGAGGTGACATTTGATTAGGTCTTAAATGAAGGATAAACAGGATTTGTCCATACATATACAAGGAAAGACCTGTCCCAGTGCAGAGACACACCAGCAATGGATAAGCAAGGGGCATGTTGGAGTTAGCAAGTAGTGATTTTTTAAAAATAATTGCTAATAGAGACAATGCTTAAGCTCAGTGCCTAGATGGGGACTGCCTGTTTTAGCCACACATGAGTGACAACACATTTACCTACTTGTAAGGTTGTCTTGATCACCAGCAATTTCCCATTACCATTCCAAATCCACAATCAAAAACTCTGGTTTTATGTATGTTTCCTGTGTTATCTTAGGTAAACATTTATTATGAAAAGAAATTGAAATGCCACCGTTGAATAGATGGACTATGAATTGTATTTCTCCAATTTTACACTACTAATAAAATCAAGTTAGTAATTTATTGTATCCATAACTTCTTTTTATTTCCCATAGAGGTTTGGGGTACTTTCAAAATTAATGAAAGATTCACAAAAGATCTTTTGAATTCATCTTCTGCTATATACTCCAGATATACAACTGAAATTGAAAATCAAGTAAGCATTTTTCACTTATTACATAAGAAATTGTTTGCTAAACACAAGTTCAGGTATTTTCAATTCATCATTTATACTTAATACATGTTCTTAATTATTCATTTTCAATGAGCTATTGCAGAGAAGTTACTTGCTGTGCCCACAATTAACATTCCTTGAGCATTTTCTTTATAGGAAAGTTTAGGAGTTGACTCCTTTCCACTTCTCTCATGTTCAGTTTTGCTCAATTATTTCAGTTTTGCTCAACTATACTAAAGCTTCTTGATTATTTTCGGTTTTTTTATTTATCAAAAGAAAATTTTCATGATCTAAGCTCACTTGTCAGCATTTGGGATTTGCTATATAAAGAAGGGTCTCTTGTTAGAGGCTGAAGATCATTACTGAGAAGAACTCTGGACTTCATAACGAAATTGTGTAAAAACTAGATCGTGTATGTCTGCGGAGGATGGTGGCTTAAGTGTGGTTTTAACTTAGGACATGAGCAAACACTGCAGATGGATTCAGTGTAACCACCTGTGGAAATTTATAGCTTATTTTTGACAAGGAGAAAATAGATTTTGGGTGGATTTATTATATTATCTGGCACCAGATACACCCCCTATTCTAAATTCTAAGCAGTTGGTTTATTCACTCTTTATTAGCAACATCAAAAATAAATTTTGTGGGTGGATTTATTATATTATCTGGCACCAGATACACCCCCTATTCTAAATTCTAAGCAGTTCGTTTATTCACTCTTTATTAGCAACATCAAAAATAAATTTTGTGTGTGTGTGTGTGTGTGTGTACACATTTTCAACGGTTGTTTTAACTGTATTTGCATGACATGCAACTACTTCCTACTGTTTCTCTTTATTCATTTGCTACGGTTGGATGATATATCATCTGCATCCATTTTTTGCTCAAATGTCTTTCTAAAGTGTGGTGACAAAGATTAACACCTTGCCCTTTGTTTTCTTTCTAAGCTTAAAGAAGCATACAAAGGAATTCAAGGTTTTGAGTCAGTTCAGGTCACCCAATTTAGGTAAGTAACACAATGGCCTTAGAAGGACATCCTCAGAATTGTGTCCTAGTCCTACAGAATGCTAGGTGCTGTTCATAGGTGACCTCAATAGAAAACAGGGCAGAACTAGTCTTTCTGGTAGGATTCTGACTAACTGAACAAGATTCTGTGAAGCTGTAAAAAGTCTGAAGAGGAAAGCCTAGATTCTCATCTAAATAGTTTAGGAACTTAAATATTGAAGAACATTCTCGAAGCTGTGGATCAGAGTAGAATTGCAAAATCATAGTAGTAGGGCAGGACCTTGGAAAAAAGTAGATCATGGTGTGTGTGTATGGGAGGGGTGAATTTTCTCCTTCTACAACCACAAGGCACATAATGTTGTATAATTAGAAGCCAGAAGAAAATCCTTAGGTAAAATATATTTTGGTATAGATATCATGTATACAACATAGTTCAAAACTTAGTAGTCATTATCTATAGCAAATAAAAAGATATTTAGTAAATTTTCCTTTTGTTTATGCCTTAATTCCAAAAGTTATTTGGTTAGTTAACTCTGTGTACATTGACTACCTACCATTAATAGTCTGCTTGATAGAGGATTTAGCTTGGAGGCCACAGAACCCGACTCCTTATATATTTTTTCACAGTTAATGTAAAAACAAACAGAAAATTTCCAACAGCATTTGCTATAAATAAGAGTGTACAAGTATTGTTCTGGGCATTGTCCTTTAAATCATCCATGACTTTCTATAAAGTCTACATGAATAATTTTCTTTAAAATTTAACACTAGGAAAAACACAGCTTCTTTTTTTCTTATATTGAGATCTATATAATTAATTACATTTCCTTTTTGGATTTTGCTCTCAGTAAACTCATAGACAAAACTGAAACTCATTCACAATAATTTTTGCATTCAATATTCATATTTTTTCCTTGGTCTTGGTTTTCTATTTATATTTCTGACTTACATTCCATCATGTACATCCTGTAAACTATCTCCAATAATTTGTAAACACAGTCACAGTAAAAGTATGCATCAGCCTATAAAACACAATGTTTTAAGCTTTACTATTTACATATGTCATTTAAAACACATCAGTCCCTCACAGTCTCAACTTACTTATCTGTCAAACAGGACAGTTAGTACCCAATCTAACCTCTTTGAATCAAATGAAATAACAGGCAGGAAAATACTTTGTAAACAATATAGAAGGGCCATATCAATGCAAAGGCATCGTGACCATCACCACACAAAAGGGTATTTGGATTTATTTGTGCACTGTGAGCAGAAGTTCAATGTGATGATTGAGAAATTGAGTTTTGAGCTTCAGAGGTTCTAATCTGTCAATCAATAATTTATAATGACCTGACCCAACGTTTCTTTGAGCCTCAGTTATTTATACAATAGGGATAACACAGTGCTTACCTGATGGAGTTATTGCAGGATTAACTTAGTGAATACTTGTGATATCATTTTCTTTCACATCTTCAAACAGTACCATCATGTTGACGGTTTCTAAATTTATTACTTGAGCTTGACCTCTCCCCTGAACTCCAGTCCCAAATATCTCACTGTCTACTTGACATCTTCACTTGGTTTTCCAGTAGGCATGTCAAACATAGCATGTCCAGAACGGGGGTCCTCTGACTTCCCCCCACCCCCAACCTATAATTTACTTCTCCCATGGTCTTCCCCATCTCAGTTGCAGCGATGCTGTTCTTCTGGCTGCACAGACCCAAACCCTGGAGCCATCTTTTGTTTTGATTTATTTTGTTGAGTTACAGCAAGTGCATACAATTATGTACTCAAACCTTAAGTGTACTGTTCAATGAGCTTTAACAAATGCTTGTACAAGCTCCCTCCTATCAAGACAGAGCATTTCCATCACCCCAAAAGTTCCCTTGTGTTTCTTTCTAGCCAGTCCCCATGGACACCCCCAACCCCCTCACCAGAAGCGACCATTGGTCTGATTTCTATTACCATAAATTAGTTTTGCCTGTTCTAGAACTTCATATAAATGAAATTGTCCAGTGTGTAGTTTTTTTGTGTGTTTGGCTTCTTTCACTCAGCATAACATCTTGGAGATTCATCCCTGTTTTCTGATTGTCAGTGATTTCTTTTTATTGCCCAGAAGTATTCCATTGTATGAATATACCACAATTTGTTTTCCTAGTCCTTGGAGTTATTCTTGACTGGTTTCCTTCCCTCACACCTGAAATCTCCGTTAGCAAGTCCTATGGCTCTGTCTTCAAATATAACCTGAATCTGACCACTCATTCCACAAGTACTGCTATCCAACTAGTTCAAGCCACCACACCTCTTTCCTAACTAGTCTTCCTGCTTCTCTACTTGCCTCTCTGCAGTCCATTTTCTACACAGCAGTCAGAGTGATTATCTTAAAACATAAATCTGATAATACTACTACCTTTGAATAAATAATAAAACTTTTTAATAAATACTAGACTTTAAACTCTAAGGTCTTATGTGAACTGCTCCTGGCTACCTCTCCAATATCACATTCTACCTATTTCTCCCTTGCTTGTTGAATTTTTACACAGGCTGGTGTGCTACACTAGTGTTCTTTGCATTGATGGCCTTTTCTTCTTCTCCTTCAAGCCTCAGCTTCAAAGACCCTTTGCACAGAGAAACCCTCCCTGACCAGCCTTATTTAATGTGGAGTCCCACCTCTACCTGCTATTTATATTGCAGAACCTGTCTCTCAACACTTAGCAAAAATTGTAATTACATATGTATGTATATGTGTGTATATGTGTATATATGTATGTGTGTTTGTGTGTTTATATATTTGGTGATTGCCTGTTTCTTACTTGCCTTGCTTTCTCCACCCAAATACAAGGTCCATGGAGATAGAGACCCAATCTGTTCAGTTCATTCCTACAGACTTAAGGCCACACACACACAGAATAGGCCCTGGGTGATTAAATAAGTGGATATTGAGCCTCATTTTTCTTTCCCCGTAATTGTTGCAGGGATGGAAGTATCATTGCTGGGTATGAAGTTGTTGGTTCCAGCAGCACAACTGAGCTGCTGTCTGCCATTGAACAGGTAGCCGGGAAGGCTGAGGCAGCCCTTTGCAGGCAGTTCCCACTAGAAGACGGCTCTTTCCGAGTGTTCGGAAAAGGTAATACTGGATTCCCATCCTTTGTTTAGGTTAAGAGAGTCCTTTAATTAGTAGCTCGTTTGTGTCCTCCGTAAGTAGATTGGAGATGTTTCCAACAGACAATTGCTCTAAAACTAACTTTGAGTAGAAACAGGCAGCTGCTTCCCTCACCATGATGAAACTCAGCTTTAGCAGACTATTTCACATCCGCACCAGCCAGTGATCTGATCTCTACCTCTTAGTGCAAACATCGTGGAAGGCTGATTTCACTGCAGGCTGTGATGGGAATGATTCAGCAGTAGTCCCTGGGGCTGACAATATTGCTAAACCACAACCCAAGGAGCCAAGGAGGGAATGTCTCTAACACTCACATACACAGCACTTTTTTTCTTCAGATAATATTTTTCTTTTCCTTTTACTTCTTTATATTCAATCTTAAACCTCTCTGGCCAAAATTTGTGCTACTTTCTTTCAACAGCATTTATTCAACAAATATTTACTAAGTGTCTAAAGTGTCTAGGCACTTAGGACACAGAAATGGGAAAAACAAAAATCTTAGCCCTTGTGAAACATGCATTCAGTGTTTCCATGTCCCGGTTTCAGTTGTGAAAAGAATATGAGGGTACTTCAAAAAGTTTGTGGAAAAACAGAATTAAAAGATAATGTGAATCTTTCCATGAACTTTTTGAAGTACCCTCGTGTATTACTAAGGGCCAGCTGCAAGAGTAACTAGTGAGTGGCTGCAATGTGAGAAGCTTTTAAAGAAATACAAGGTAGAAAGTGTCACCCCCCAAATGTCAACTGCCAATCTTTTAACCATATCTTTAATGATTGTTTCATAGTATCATGAAGATTTTTTGGTTTACTAGTGTTTCCTTAAAGGGTGAAAATATTTCCTGGGAGTTATCACATCTTGCCTTATTTTCACCTAATACTTATTAGTTGATATCCCATTAAATGCATTATTGTTGAAATGTGAGAAGCTTTTAAAGAAATACAAGGTAGAAAGTGTCACCCCCCAAATGTCAACTGCCGATCTTTTAATCATATCATTAATGATTGTTTCATAGTATCATGAAGATTTTTTGGTTTTCTAGTGTTTCCTTAAAGGGTGAAAATATTTCCTGGGAGTGATCACATCTTGCCTTATTTTCACCTAATACTTATTAGTTGATATCCCATTAAATGCATTATTGTTGACACAGATCAGCCAGCCTCAGGGAGGGCATGGCATCAGAAAAAAGTGAAGGGTGCTTATAGGGATGAAGTTGGGCATCAAAGACAAACCTCTTCTGAATTTTGCCTGAGTTGTGTCTCTGATAATATGACTTCTAAAGCATTGAAACACTACTACATGGTTTGTTTAGAGTGCCAGGATATTCTGGAGTCATCTTTTCTCTTCATTTCCATTCTTTTCCAGCACAGTGTAACAGCATTGTCTTTGGATTTGGGTCTAAGAATGATGAGTACACTTTGCCCTGTAGCAGCGGCTATACCGGAAGCATCATGGCTAGGTGCCAGTCCTCGGGGTGGCAGGTCATCAAGGAGACCTGTGTGCTCCTTCAGCTGGAAGAATTGAAGAAGGTGAAGCATTTTAAATCTGTAGTCTTGCCCTGATTTTGAGTTTCATAGTGGGCATCTCCCAAGGAGCATAGCTAGGTGGATGGTAAAACATATCTATTTGTATCATTGGTCAGTGTGCAAAAGGCAAGGGTGGCATCAGACCAGGTAAGCCCAGGGAGCATGGCCATGAGTGGAAGAGTTAGATGGCAGCTGAAAAGATCAGAAAATATCAGAGTTGGTGGTTATTGTTAGGGAGGAGTGCTGCAGAGGAGGGAATCAATGCCGAGGAGGTCTATGATAGCAACTAAGCAGTCCTCAGAAATCCAGAAAGCCTGGGAATCAGAGATCAAAGTGAAGGTGTGAGTGAATCCAGTAGGCTTAGTTCAAGTGAGTATGTACACACATCAGAAACCAGGGCTGAGAATGGGTCAGGCAGAGGTGAACTCTGACAGAACTGTATGAAACTGAAAGGTCATCTGGTTTACCAACCTCTTTTTATAAATCAGGAAACAAAAGACCAAGGGTCCTACAGTCCCTCTGGTAGCAACAGTGTTTAACTAGAAATATGGTCACTTGATTCTCAGTCCAGTGCTGTGACCTTCGCATGATGCTCTTTTAGGAAGGTTCACGTATTAAGTCAAGGTAGATAGAAAAAAGTGAGTAAATGATCAGGAACTAGAAGAACTCAAGTCACAGGAAAGAAGGACCCCAAGACAGTTCACAGACACCGTTCTTCAGTTAGGTTTCTATATTGAGTAGAGCTTCTTTTCCAACCAGAGACCCCACTATTTTACTAGAGAACCCTAGAATGGTATTTATCAAGGGACTGTAGAATGTTTACCTCTTTCTTTTGGGGCCTCAGTTTCCTCATCCATAAACTAAAGAGGGGGATTGGACCAGGTGGCCTCTGGGATCCATTCTTGCTCTTGACTTCTTTGCTTCAGTTCTGGACATGGGCAATAGCTGGGACTAGTTCACCCCAGGGGGTGAGGGCAGACAGATCCCAGGTGCACTGGGCAGAGAATAGAACTGTCAGCTGAGAATAATAATAAGGGGAACAGGTAAGATCTGGGCTCCTGGGTTGATTTGTGTCAACTGGGAGGGAGCACACTCCTTTGGTGCTTTCCAAGTTAGCTCAGTGTAGTGGAAACAGATGGGAGCCTCAAGGAAGAAGTAAGACTCCAAACCCAGAGATGAAGTGGGGACTGCACAAGCCCAGTCAGTAGTCACATCTTCATGAGTGTCCCTCTGTCTCCTCATCCTACAGGGAATTCTCAGCGTAGTATAGTGGGTATAACACCTGATTAGTACCAGTAGACTGTACTCTACCTCCTAGTTGAGTACTCTTTGGAAAGTCACCAAATCTCACTGAACATCAGTTTCTGTGTAATTAGGATAATAGTCTGTATGGAAATGCTTTTTAACAAATCTTTTCAAGTTTCAGTTTCCTTAGTTATAAAATAAAAATAAAAACAATTCATCCTCAAAGGGTGTTAAAAGGATTTAATCAATGAATCCCTAATAAAGCATTTATCACAGTGTCTGGAATATAGAAAGCCTTGAATAACAGTCATTGTTGTCATAACTGTGATTTAACTAACCTAAGCTATAATGCACCATACAAATGTTAGTTCTATGTGGCCAACGCATCTGATTTAAATTTGATGAAATACAGCCTTTTACTGTGTTCTAGAACTTAACTATTTTTATTTCTAGAATTTCAGTGTGATCATAGGCAGTGCCACTGAGGCAGCCGTGTCATCTGTGGTGCACAATCTTTCAGTCATCGTTCAGCAAAGCCCATCAACCACAGCTGGGAATCTGGCTTCGGTGGTATCCATTCTGAACAATGTTTCTTCCCTGTCATTGGCAAGCGATTTCAGGGTGTCCAACTCGACAATGGAGGTATAGTCCACCTGTGCTTGAAGGACTCGTTTTAAATGATTGATCTTGTAAGAGAAATGACAAAAGCCTGAATGATGGGGAACTATGGAAAAAGACAGAAGAGCCATGGTGTCCAACTCGACAATGGAGGTATAGTCCACCTGTGCTTGAAGGACTCGTTTTAAATGATGGATCTTGTAAGAGAAATGACAAAAGCCTGAATGATGGGGAACTATGGAAAAAGACAGAAGAGCCATGCCATGTGACAGTCTTCATGTGAGCTTTAGTGCTTTCTCTGCAGTATACAAGGAACTCATGGGATCAATAGCATGAGTTCAAAGTAAGACGGAGCTGCCCCTAAGCAGGCTGCCCGCATAGCACCTGACTCAGAGGAAGGGAGGAGCTTTTGTGTTACATGACATGGGCACCGACTTTTCAATGTATGTTTGTAGTCTGTAATGCTTTCCTGTAGCCATAAGCTCTGACTTTAGCAGTGTATATTTTAGGAACTTTATTCTCTTGACTGAGGAATTCATGGTTGAGTTTGGATATTTAAAAATTAACTTAAAAATTACACAAATAACAGTTGGTTACTATAGGAAATGCAAATAAGCAAAAAGAAAAAGAAATGGTCTTTGATCACCCTAGAATAGCTACTGCTTCCATTTTGGGTATTACCTCAGTGCCTGGAAGGATGACAAGTGACACACAGCAGGTACTCAGTAAATATTTGTTCAATAAATATCCTTCCAAACATTTTGGATGTATACATTTTATATGTTAAAGCACATGATATTTTACAAAATTGAAATAATTATACTTAACTACATATGGTGAACATCATGTCAAAGATGACATTAAATATAAATAAGTTAAACTCCCTGAATGAAAGAAAAGATGCTCAGATTTGTTTTTTTAAAAACCTGACCACATGTTGTTTACAAGAGACAAACTAAAACAAAATGACACAAAAAGGCTAAAAATAAAATGAAGGGTGAAAACAGAGCAGCCAAACACAAAGCAAAAGAAAGCAGAGGTTCCTGGGGACATAGGTGAAGCCCTCTGGGATTCTGGGCTAGACCACAGAGGGCTGGGGAAGGGGAAGTTTTGGCCAGAGTGACAGACACCTGAAGTGGAATGCCTGGGAACCAGAGCCATAAGCAAGAGAGAGAGAGCTGTGGGAGAAAGTCGTGACTTTCAATGAGTTGCTTTGAAAAAAAATCTCTCAAACTAAGACTGACCCTTAAATCCCACAACAATTCAATACTTTGTGGCTCAGATCCAGTTTTTAAGGATTTTTGTTTTATTTTCTCCTGCAGCAAACAAAAAACAAAAATAAGCATGAACATTCGTGACATAAATTCAGAACTTCTGATGTTAGCAAAACAAATAGGATATAAGAAAGTGGTTCATAGTAATGTCTCCCTCCTTGAGCCTCAGCCTGAGTAGGACTGCAGTCATTTTTGCCTTCTCAGGAAGAAGGAAATGCACACTCGTGCAGCCCAAATTGTAGGATGCTTTTTCATCCATGCCAAAACCCCACTGTGCTTACAAATGCCTTGGGGCAAATAGGATATAAGAAAGTGGTTCATAGTAATGTCTCCCTCCTTGAGCCTCAGCCTGAGTAAGACTGCAGTCATTTTTGCCTTCTCAGGAAGAAGGAAATGCACACTCGTGCAGCCCAAATTGTAGGATGCTTTTTCGTCCATGCCAAAACCCCACTGTGCTTACAAATGCCTTGGGGTGATCACCCTGGAACTTAGATGATTCTGCCTATCCAAGTTTCTTACCCCACAGCTTCTACTGTGTAAAGCAACTGAGCTAAATTTAATTGATGAGTTTTAATGTGGTCTGCAAGTGAGCCAATTCTCTGGGCATTTTTCCTATACTTAATACTAACAACTATTCACTTTTAGTCCTCTTATTTGTTTACTGGAAACACAAACTGACTTTCACCCTTGTATTTCAGGATGTCATCAATATAGCTGACCATATCCTTAATTCAACATCAGTAACTCACTGGACAGTCTTACTGCGGGAAGAAAAGCATGCCAGTTCACAGTTACTAAAGACATTGGAAAACATCAGCATTCTGGTACCTCCAACAGCTCTACCTCTGAATTTTTCTCGGAAATTCATTAACTGGAAAGGAATTCCAGTTACCAAGAGCCAACCCCCAAAGGATTACAACTATCAGATTGAAATGTTCCAAAAAAATACCTCCATTCCCATCAGAGGCCATGTGTTAATTGGGTCAGACCAATTCCAGAGATCCCTTCCAGAAACTATTATCAGCATGGCCTCCTTGACCTTGGGGGACATTCTACCCAATACCCAAAATGGAAACGCTCAGATCAACGGGCCTGTGATATCCATGGTGATGCCAAACCATTCCATAAATGAGATTTTCTTGATCTTTTCCAAGATAGATTCAAATCTGAGCCAGCCTCATTGTGTGTTTTGGGATTTCAGTCATTTGCAGTGGAGCAATGCAGGCTGCTATCTAGTGAATGAAACTCTAGACACGGTGATGTGCCGATGTACTCATCTGACGTCCTTCTCCATGCTGATGTCACCTTTTGTCCCTCCTGTGATCATCCCTGCTGTGAAATGGATCACCTATGTGGGACTGGGTATCTCCATCGGAAGTCTCATTTTATGCCTGATCATGGAGGCTCTGTTTTGGAAGCAGATCAAAAAAAGCCAAACCTCGCATACACGTCACATTTGCATGGTTAACATAGCCCTGTCCCTCTTGATTGCTGATGTTTGGTTTATTATTGCTGCCACTGTGGACACCACAGTAAACCCTTCTGGAATCTGCATAGCTGCAGTGTTCTTTACACACCTTTTCTACCTCTCTCTGTTCTTCTGGATGCTCGTGCTTGGCACCCTGCTGGCATATCGGATCATCTTCGTGTTCCATCACATGGCCTGGCCTTTGATGATGGTTGTTGGGTTCTGCCTGGGCTATGGGTGTCCTCTCATTATATCTGTCATCACCATTGTGGTCACACAACCTAACAGTAGCTACAAACAGAAAGATGTGTGCTGGCTTAACTGGTCTGGTGAGAGCAAACCTCTCTTGGCTTTTGTTGTCCCTGCACTGACTATTGTGGTTGTGAATTTGGTCATTGTGCTGTTAGTTCTCAAGAAGCTCTGGAGGCCAGCTGTTGGAGAAAGACTAAGTCGGGATGACAAGGCCACTGTCCTCCGCATGGGGAAGAGCCTCCTCATTCTGTCCCCTCTGTTAGGGATCACCTGGAGCTTTGGTATAGGAACAATGGTGGACAGCCAGAATCTGGCTTGGCATGTTATTTTTGCTTTACTCAATGCATTCCAGGTGAGCACAATAAGAATAACCTATTATACTGTAAGGTAATTGGAATAAATATAGAGAGCTCAGATTGATAAGACCCCTCTGGAGATTATCTCATCTCCCTGCCTCCAGCAAGACTATAATCAAAACTGCATGGAAACAGTAAACAGAAAAAAAAAACAAAACCAACACACATCTATGTTTCCCAACAGTTACCGTCATACTGAAGCAGGATGAAATTGGACTTCTTCAGTAATCCATTGCAGGGCCTTAAATCTGTTAGAGTTTGCGTAGCTAACATTGATCCCTCTCACTGGTGACTCAGTTCTCTTTCTCTTGTGTAGACCTTTGAAAAAGCACACAGAGAAAGGGAAATAATCAGAAGTACGTGTTAGCTCTAAATGGTGCAAAGGAAGTCACTAGAGTGCAATAGTATAGCAGGGGTCTGCAAACTGTAGCCAGCAGGCTGATTTTGTCAATAAAGTTTTATTGGAACACAGCCAAGCCCATTCATTTACATATTATCTATGGCTGCTTTTGCTACATTGGCAGAGTTGCGTAGTTGCAACACAGACTGTATGTTCTCCAAAGCTGAAGATACTTACTATCCGGCTCTTTACAGAAAGTTTTGCTGACCCTTGCTACAAAGGATGGGTTTTACATGTCATGGTCAGATAGTAGGTGGGCAAAGGAATACTTAGGTTTTGATGAATCTGGAAGAGAGTCTTCAATCCCGGTTCAACAAAGGTTTTACTAGACCATTTTGGACAAAGACTCAAGGAAGTAGTGGTTAAATGGTTGAGTCCTGGAGTTAAATAGGTCTGTGCTCAAATATGTCACTTTACTAATAGTGTGACCTCTAACAAATTACTTAATCTCTCTGTCCCTCAATTCTTTCATCTGTTAAATAGAGATAATAATAATACTTATAGAGTAAATGTGAGGATTAAATGAGATAATTTAGCACTTTACTGGCACACAGTAAATGGTTAGTAGGTATCTTCTAAAAGCAGCTGGTTCTCCACCTACTCAGCATACTGTGAATGTTCAGGGGTGGTACAGATGGCAGTTGTGGAGAGCATGTGCCCACTGGTGATACGAGTGGAGGTAGGCTTGCAGTGATATGCTGTCTGAACAGGCACCAGCCAAAGGTGCTCCTACTGGGAGGGGAAGTTCAAGGTCCAAGAAAGCCTTTGCCAAGGTTCTCCAAGCCTATACTCGAAGGAAAGGTTGCTAACATGGGTCAACTTCCTCCACTTGGCCACCGGGTTGCACCTCAGTGACTGCTGTCATCTGAGATGCCTAGTTGACGTGTATTAAATGCCTGGTCAAAAGAAAGACTAAGATACCGAAGCAAATGGCAGCATTTCATTTTGGGTTTGGAATGACTCAGCAGGGGAGAGTGAAGCTCCACATCTATTTAAAACTTCATTAACTCAATTATTTGTTTATTCATATATTCAATGAAAAAAGATGTTTGAGTACCTTTTGTTGTGCCAGGTACTGCAGAGGTCTGACAGTGTTCCTGCCTTTAAGGAGCCCACAGTCTCATAGGGAGACAGACAAGAAAGCAATTTCAATGTTGAGCAATAGAATCGAACAGTATTACATATAAATGCTTTTATTCCTGGAAAAGAAAAATACAATACACGTGATTTATTCTTTTTTTTTAAAGGGGTTTTTCATCTTATGTTTCGGAGTGGTTTTGGATAGTAAGGTATGTGTATTCATTTCTCTATTTATCCCCTCACCCAGGCATCTTTAAACCCCTGCCCTTTAGTTCTGAAGCCTTTATTCATATAGTAAGAGCTTGGACTATATGTACTTTTGTTATAAAATTCTGTAATTTTATAAAGGGCATGGTCAGTCAGGAGACAAAGGAACTAAATGATCACAGCTAATAAAGCTATATAGAACTAACCACAACATGTAATGTGAACATTATTTTTTTTTAAAAAGGAAATTCTTCTTATTTTTAATTTTTCTAATTTAAATTATAGATCACAGCTAATAAAGCTATATAGAACTAACCACAACATGTAATGTGAACATTATTTTTTTTAAAAAAGGAAATTCTTCTTATTTTTAATTTTTCTAATTTAAATTATAGTATGGCTTAGAGTGCAGCCTTATAACACCAAGGTCACAGGTTTGGATCCCTGTACCAGCCAGATGCCAAAAAATAAGAAAGTAAAAAGTAAAGAAATAAAAAATTAATTAATGATGGTTTGGCAGTAATTTAAGAGCAAAAATTACTTTCCTAATGGGTGAATTCCCTTTTATTCCTTTAACTAGTTTATCTGTTTACTTAGACTATGCTGAAAGATATATCTACTTTTGTATTTCTAGAGGTTTATATAGTAAATGTTAATAGTCCCACACATTAAGTAAAATTCCTAACAAAGAGCAACTGGTATAAGTAATAGATAGTAGAAAAAAATTTAAAATAAGCTTATTTCATTTTTTTCCCCAAGCATGGAGCAGTTCTGCTAAGAGAAGTGAAGACAGTAATCTAATAGATGTAAAGTCTTTGTTTTAAGAAGATTAGAATATTTCATAATTAGCACAATTGTTGCGCATGCACAGCACTGTATTTATAAAGAAGCAATTTGCTATACTTGATTATTCTAAATAATTGCCTTGTTCATACCATTCACCTGGTTAGGAAACCCATCACTTCAAAGACAGACTTTAATTTAGCAGTTATTGCCAACTACCAATGGCCAGAATCTGAATTATTTCGGCTTTTGACACTGTTGTTCTTTTTTAAATCCTAGTTTGCTTATAGGTAAACAGTCAAAGGAAATAATCTTTCTATCAGATACACATGCCCATGGTCTATTAAGCTCTTCTAGGAAATTATACTATTAAATAACAATTTCAACCTGCAGTTTTGTTCTTGATGTGTCTATGTATGATGGTGTATATGTATTTCCTCACTATCTCTTTGTTGCCCTTATAGCTGCGACAACTTCTATTCAACAGGTTGTCTTCATTAAGCTCTTGGACACAAACTTCAAAGGTAATTATCTCCTACTGCCATGAATGTAATGTGTGAAGGTTGAGCTTTTGCATTTTTCTTTTATGCATTCTTGCAGCAAGTCCACTTCTGTGTAAACTTGTTGAGTTTCTTTCACCATTATATTCCTGGTACCCGGAATGGTGCCTGGCAAAGGGTCGATACTCAGTAAAGAGCTGTTGAGTGAGTGAGTGAACAATATCATTGGTTTTAGTCTGACTTGCCTCTCAATACCTAGAATCAGTAATGCCCTTTTCTCCACCTGACTTTCTGGATCTTCTGTAGACCATTTTTCCTTCTTTAGAAAAGTAAAGAAGGAATATATAGAGCTATGTCTTAGTTCCAATGACTCAGGTCCTGTTATTCAACCCACAGCTTAGACCCATATAACTTTACATGCTTGAAGAGGCTGCTTCTGCCTAGACCATGCAGGGTTCCTAAGTGTGTTGCAGCCTAAGATGCCTCTCTCCAAATGGAGCACGATGCTGTTTCAAATGCAATGATCCTGACCTTAGGGTTTTCTTTAGGTTTATAACATTATATGCTTGCTGAGACCCAAATTCTGGAAAATCAATTCTTTTGCTTTGGAAATTTCAGACTTTTCTTATTCTTATCTCTATAACTCCCCTCCCCCTCCCCAGATCTCAATGTGCATAGCCATTCATATATCTCAGTGAAAACTGGGAAACTATCACTCGTCTATCTACTGACTATAATTAGAACCTGTTTATCCCATTTTGATTTGGCTTCCTCATGACATGGACTATAGCAAGGAATGGAACTTATTCCTTCCAGCATTCCCACTGCCTAAGACAGTGTCTGGCACACAAGGCACTCAAATATGAGATGTTAAATTAATGCATAAATAAATGATGAATTAATGAGTGGAAAAGGATATAATGTATCTAAACACTTTTATCTTTCCCAATAAGTGCATGCTGTTTGCTTAAAATATTTTATGTCATTTTGATAAATCAGGTTTTAAATTTCTGGAGTCTCTATAGCCTCTGTACCAATGACTGGAGGGTATTCACAAAGAGATTTGAATGCTAAGATGAGCAAGAGTAAGGCAAAGCTTTACTGGAAACCATTTTTACCAGGAGTATTGTTTTTCCTCCATGGGTTCCCCTTTGAGTGACAAATGTGTGACCCAAAGAAATGAAAGCATGGACATGAAAGGGGACAATATCTCCCTTAAAACAGTTTCTAGTTTGTTGTTAGAAATTGTAAAAATATACAGGAACACAAAATTCTTGGAATTAAGTTCTTTGGCATTCAGTTAAATTAAAACTTGGAAATTTTGGCATTAATTAAGTTAAAATTTGGTAATGAGTTCTTTGGCATTTTAAATAGATTAAAGCAGATGAAAGAGTAAGAAAGTGACTACTCTAAATTATTGAAAACAGAATAACACACTGTGTAGATGGAAGAAAAAATTGTTAATGACATCAGAAAGTCAGGATATGCAGACCACCACTAAAAGAATACTATTAATGTCCAAATAACCTGTTTCTCTTGTGTGCAGCAAAATTCATCAGATTTATGTGACCAACCCAAATTCTCAAAGCCTTTCAACCCACTGAAAAACAAAGGTGAGTTACAATAAAACCAAAGATTGTAAAAGGTGGGAAGAGAGGTGGGATGAATACATCATATGAAGAAAATTAACATGAGGAGTGTGAGAGTATCAGCCAGTCGTGTGTCCAGAGTTTATCTGGATTGTGCTCAGGGCTGATAGAACAATGTTAGGGATTTGGTGCTTATGGAGATAGGCGAGTGTGATTACCTAATTTTGTCATAAATTATTCCCATTTCCTCAGTTAGACATTATATAAATCTGTGGCATGACCATTGAAGCCATGGAGTGAAGGAGTGTGGTTAGACTAATACCAGTGGTGTCCTTATTAGAGCATCATCCAGTTTGTGCAAGCAGCTGGACAGTGGCATGGGGGCAGATGCTTGTGTCCTGATGCTGGGTATATCCTCCTCCCTAAAATGTCCCCAGGGAAGGAAGAGCCTCACCTGTAAAGAGTGAGAGCACTGTCCCCTCCACCTACGACATTCATCGGTCCTGTGTTCATATACTGGCAGTTTGCTAGTCTATGATATTCAGCTACTGGAAGACCAATATTTAAACATTGCAAGTAGTTGCAGTATTCTTGGAGGAGAAGGGTGGAGCACGGGACTAGAAGAGGAGAAATTGCGATTTGAGTTTAAGTCATACTTAAGAGCCCAGGTCCCATTTCACATTAAATTATGTTAATATCGCCATTAAGGTAGGGAAATGGGCAACTCACTTGATTCCAATCAAAATTACTTAAATTCCAGATAAAGTTCAATTGTCTGGAGAATGTGCTGATCCAGGACTCTTGAGTCCTGTTATCACTGTCACAAACCAGCCTGAGCGCTTTTTCCATCTCTTTACCTGTTTAAGTGATTGTTTGTCATCAGTAAAATGAAAAACTAAGAGATCACTAAGGTTCCTTCCAGTGATAACATGCTGTGATTTCAAATGCACTTTATCTCATTTCCAAGCAAAATCTGAGAAACGTGGTATTTGCCTGACAAGTGCAAGCTTCTATGGCGTTAGGGAAATGCCATGTTGCTCAACCAACCACGTCCTATATCTTTTCCTAACATCTGTTCCCAGTTGTAAGAAATTCCACAGGCTCACTTTCATTTTGGCCTCATGCTTGCTGCCAACATAGTAGCAATAATGCTTATCCTCTTTTCCCCCCTCAGGCAGTTATGCATTTTCTCATACTGGAGATTCCTCCAATGATGACATCATGCTAACTCAGTTTTTATCAACTGAATAAAGCCAGGAGACATAAAACCAAGGAAAAATTTTTGGAGCAAATTGACATTTACAGCTAAATGTCTGTGAACCAATCGTGATTGGTATTAGATGGATTCTGTGATTTAGGAGTCTGAGAATAGAACGGGGAGGTCTCCGCGGCTTCATCACTGCTCCCTTTGTCTTGAATTAAATGGAAAGATTTATTTCAATGTGATTTGATTCAAATAAATAGCTCCATAAATGCAGAAGATTAAGGTTTTTTGGAAATTGTGTCATTTGTATCTTCCTCTCATGACCACAAAATATGGTTTAGTTTTTCATAAAATAGCATTATTCATATGGCGTTTCCAATTGTCTGGACTGGAGTATGAAAACTTCATAAGTAGCCTTAAATAAATTGATTGTCCATGTTCACTTTCTTGTCAAAAAGTTACTGGTGCAAATTTTCTAGAGATAAGGCATTTTC
>NW_007734616.1:33531-34589 GCF_000696425.1 Galeopterus variegatus | reverse complement strand
CCATGTTCACTTTCTTGTCAAAAAGTTACTGGTGCAAATTTTCTAGAGATAAGGCATTTTCCCCCAAAATTTTCCAGTTGGGTTTTTGTGCTTGTTTTTGCTTCTTAGGTTCAGTCACTTAACTTTGAAAGTCAATCAGAAATAAAATGAAAACTTTCATTTCAAATAACTTTGTAGCTATTTATGAGGAAGTATTGTAATGTGATTTGATATGTAATGCAGTATTTTTCAGGGTGCAAGGTGTTCTCACCTAGTCCCCAACCCTGCAAAGTGAAATACCCAAGCAAAACTACTGCAGAGATGAGGAAATGGGGGCTCAGAGAGGTGAAGTGACCTGCCAAAAAGTCAGTAAAGGGGAATCAGATTTTTAGGACATTTGGTTCCTAGTGCATTTCTACAGCCCCATAATAGCATTGAAAATTATATACAATCCTGAGAAATCTTTATGAGGTTAGATACATAGTTCATCACTCCCAGAAGAGAAAAATTGAGGGAGAGTTTGGCTGTCAGCTTACATGGAGGTATTTCAAAACATTGTGATTTCCTTTGATAATACACTGAAGGTACTTTCTGAGAATTATTTCCATGTATGGCCAGTGCCACTTGTGGATGAGGTACAGAGCAGCAGGTGAACAGATGCTTTGTGAAGCAACATTTCTCTGCCATACCTCCATCCTTCACTTTTGGCTCACCTGAGCTTCAGTACTGACCACAGTGCCCAGAAGAACCAAACCCTTTGATTCATCCCTGCTGTTTTGAGAGTTGCAGATCTTTTTTTTTTTTTTGTCTTTTTTCGTGACCGGCAACGGATCGCAACCCTCAGTGTTGCGCCCGGACCGGACCGGGACCGGCAACGGAATCGCAACCCTTGGTGTTAGGCCTGCACCTCGCTCAGCCAGTGAGCGGCCAGTCTGTATGTGGGATCCGAACCCTCGGCGGGAGCGTCGCCACGCTCCCAAGCGGGCCGGCCCCGAGAGTTGCAGATCTTAAGAGTACTTGTTAGCCTCCTGACATGAAAAGCCTTCATGATAGGCAAATAAAGAAAGCACAGTGAACTT
>NW_007734616.1:31109-32062 GCF_000696425.1 Galeopterus variegatus | reverse complement strand
CATAAGACACACCTCTCTTCCGTGGGACCTGGGGGATGGGGAGGTCAGAAACTGCAGTGCCCAAGGTGGGGTAGGAGAGCGAGCAAAACTGAGCACAAACATCCACCAGCATGGGGAGGTGTGCTAGTGCAAGCAGTCAGCCCAAAGCAGGACTCAGCTGGGGGAGAAGGAGCAAGTTAACACTAGATCTAAATTGTTTATGGTTTCTTCTTGTTACATGAGACTGACATGAGCCTGAACATCCTAATTATCAAACTATTTAAAGGGACCAAAATGTTGCTATTACCCGGGTATGTTGGAGTATGTCTGGCGGGGAGAAAAAGCTTCTCCCACTGAATAAATTTTATAAANCAAGTTAACACTAGATCTAAATTGTTTATGGTTTCTTCTTGTTACATGAGACTGACATGAGACTGAACATCCTAATTATCAAACTATTTAAAGGGACCAAAATGTTGCTATTACCCAGGTATGTTGGAGTATGTCTGGCGGGGAGAAAAAGCTTCTCCCACTGAATAAATTTTATAAAGATGATAAGAGACAAAAAACAAAAGAATGTTTTATCACATACCATGTATCACGTTTGTCTAATCAATCAATTACACACACATTCTCCTGAAATGCTACTAAAATAACAAAAGTATCAAGAAAGAGAAAAGCGTTGTTATAGCTTTTATTGATGTGTTTTGTATTATAATAAATTAGTCTATTTCTATTGCAATAGTTTTCTATTGGTGTGTAAAAAATGGCCACACAGCAGCTTAAAGTCGCTCATATTTATTATCTCCCAGTTTCCATGGGTGAAAAGTCCAGGCACAGCTTAGCTGGTCCTGTGCTCAGGGCTGCACAAGGTTATAATCAAAGTGCTGGCTAAGCTGTGTTTTCATCTGGAGGCTCAACTGGAGAAGAATCTACTTCCAGACCATTCAGATTGTTGGCAGAATTTTTTCCTT
>NW_007734616.1:30216-30596 GCF_000696425.1 Galeopterus variegatus | reverse complement strand
GATAGGATACTGGGACTGCAAGACACCAGAATCAGTTGCGGGAGGTTTTACCATCCTGAAAACAAGGGATTTATTGAAAGTTAATGTATAACACTGGCAGCATCTTACATTTTCCAGGCAAGGATCTGAACATGCATCCCTGGAGAATCTGGTTATATCAGCAGAAACACTGTAGATACTGACTTTGAATATTTGCTAATGAATTGTTCATCCGGATTATCCTATGTGAAGCCAAGAGTCATTATACCCCATCTCGTACACAGACCATCCAATCAGCTTTTTAATGTTCCACTCTTAAATATAAGCAAACAGTCAAGGATCAATAGGCACTTTATGAAATCTTCCAGTATTAGATGCAGAGTCAAAAAAAAAAAAAAAAA
>NW_007734616.1:25681-29332 GCF_000696425.1 Galeopterus variegatus | reverse complement strand
AAAAAAAAAAAAAAAAAGCAAACAGAGAGAGGCTGTGTAGTATTACTTGAGTCCTGTCCTATAGGCTCAACTAGAGCAATGAAGAAACAGAGAAACACAATTGGGGAAGAAAATGATAGTAAAAGGCAGGGGACTTAAGGGACAATCAGTGTTATCCTCAAATATGATATTGCCTCTGAATAGGATGCCATAAAGGGAATATGCAGGCAACAAAAAGATATCTTTAAAATTAAAAATAGCTAGCCTAAATAAAATACTTCAATAGTAGAGTCGAAAATAAAGCTCAGGAAATGACCTAGAAAGTAGAATTAAATAAATAGAGATGTTAATTAGACGAGAAAAGAAAATTAGAGGACCAGATCAAGAGTTTCAAAATTTGAATTGGATTTGCAGGAAGAAAGACTAGAGAAGTCGAAGGAAGGACATCATTAAAGAAATAGAGAAAAAATGTTGTTTGTTAAGGGACATAAGTTTCCCTACTGAAATTGCCCACAAATGCTCAGTAAAATGTATGAAAATAGAACCATTGTTACACATATCACTGTAGAATCTCAGCTCACAGAAGACAAAAAGAAGATTCACACATTTTCAGAAGAAAAAGAAGAAATCAGGTTTTTTTTTTTGTCCTTTTTTGTGACCGGCTGCACCACACTCAGCCAGTGAGCGCACTGGCCATCCCTATATAGGATCCGATCCCGTGGCGGGAGCGCCGCTGCGCTCCCAGGGCCACACTCTCCCAAGTGCGCCACGGGCTCGGCCCTGAAATCAGGTTTTATAGAAAGGGTGAAACATCAGAATATTATCAGACCTCTCTGCAGCAACATTAAAGACAGAAATCAATGGAGGATGCCTTCAAGGTGCTTGAGCAGAAAGGATTGCAACCTGGAAGCAGTTAAGTGCAAGGAAGAATGAGGATATTTTCAAACAGGGAAGTTTTCAATAAATTTTCCTCCAAATGCTGCTTTTCCTAAAAGCTTTTGGGCAATGTACCACACTATACATGGGAGTAAACCCAGAAAGATAAAGACAGGGGACCCAAAAAAACAAAGATTGTGACAAGAGAAAACAGGGAAAACAGAACCTTCAGGATGGAGATAAAGGGAGCTGCCCAGGCAGAAGCTGGGGAGTAGGTCCAGACTGGAATGTCAGGGGAGATTTTCAGGAAGAGGAAGATGATAGGGTACCTAACGCATCTGAGTACTATTTAGAAGAGATTTATTCACAGGGGTGGGGTGGAGGCAAGGAGGGTGGGGAGGCAGAGAGGCTGGGGATAAATTTCTGATTAGAACATAGAAATCTAAGCAAGTATAAAAAGGTGTTACATCTAACAGAAACAAAAAGCTGTGCAGAAAACAAACTAACAAACAAACCCATAACAAACATGCTACCTAGCTCAGCTATGAATAGAATATACAGAGTCCCAATAATGTGAAGTGATTTTGATATAAGCAAAATTAATAACAATATAACTATTGAGAGGGAGGAGACTAGGAAGTGTATTTGGACAGAGATGGCAAAAGAGATCTAAATCTTCATTTTTTGCTTTTGAAAATCAATAGAACTGAGAAAGCAAGAAGTAATTTAATCGTGCTATTTAGAAATATGGAAATAAATATCAAATGAATCAGCTAAATCAGTTAAAAGTGATTGTCTCTGAGAAGCAAGAAATTATAGAGTTATTTGACTCAAAATATATCCACATATCAAAGTGATTGTCTCTGAGAAGCAAGAAATTATAGAGTTATTTGACTCAAAATATATCCACATAATTTGGTTAAATATAAATAAATATGGGTGAGTACATGCACGTGCCAGTGCATGTAAATTGGAGAGAACATGGGACACCCTGAAACTGGAAATCACTTTGACTCAGAGGCCACAGTGCTCTCCACGCTTATGTGGCATTGGTCAGCTGCTTCAGGTNCAAAAAACAAAGATTGTGACAGAAGAGAAAACAGGGAAAACAGAACCTTCAGGATGGAGATAAAGGGAGCTGCCCAGGCAGAAGCTGGGGAGTAGGTCCAGACTGGAATGTCAGGGGAGATTTTCAGGAAGAGGAAGATGATAGGGTACCTAACGCATCTGAGTACTATTTAGAAGAGATTTATTCACAGGGGTGGGGTGGAGGCAAGGAGGGTGGGGAGGCAGAGAGGCTGGGGATAAATTTCTGATTAGAACATAGAAATCTAAGCAAGTATAAAAAGGTGTTACATCTAACAGAAACAAAAAGCTGTGCAGAAAACAAACTAACAAACAAACCCATAACAAACATGCTACCTAGCTCAGCTATGAATAGAATATACAGAGTCCCAATAATGTGAAGTGATTTTGATATAAGCAAAATTAATAACAATATAACTATTGAGAGGGAGGAGACTAGGAAGTGTATTTGGACAGAGATGGCAAAAGAGATCTAAATCTTCATTTTTTGCTTTTGAAAATCAATAGAACTGAGAAAGCAAGAAGTAATTTAATCGTGCTATTTAGAAATATGGAAATAAATATCAAATGAATATCAAAGTGATTGTCTCTGAGAAGCAAGAAATTATAGAGTTATTTGACTCAAAATATATCCACATAATTTGGTTAAATATAAATAAATATGGGTGAGTACATGCACGTGCCAGTGCATGTAAATTGGAGAGAACATGGGACACCCTGAAACTGGAAATCACTTTGACTCAGAGGCCACAGTGCTCTCCACGCTTATGTGGCATTGGTCAGCTGCTTCAGGTCTTTGAGATGCTTATGAGACATCCAACGTCAATGTCACGTGGGCCGCTGGGTATACTAATCCATTGTCCAAGGGAAGGTCTGGGCTGGAGATATGTTCTTAGTGTCATCAGCGCAGATATGGTGCTTAGAGCCATGGGCCAGATGAGATCACCTAGTGGGTACTGGTAGAAGAACAGTAAGGAAGTCCTCGAGGGACCCCATCATTTAGAGGTAGAGAGAAGAGAATCCAGTAAAGGGAAATGAGAAGCAGCAGCCTGTGAGGGTAGGAAGGAATCCAGGAGAATGTCACGTCCCAGAAGCTAAGAGAAGCATTTTAAGAAGGATTTCAAGAACAGCAATTGGGTTACATACTTCTGAGAGACAGGGAAGATAAGGACCTTGACTTCACCATTTGAGCTTGAAAGATGAAGGTCATTGATGTATTAATAAATAGGCACTCACTGTTGGCAAGTTTTACACTGAATACACAGAAGGGAATCATGTTCAGATTTTGCATGGTCCCATATTGGATAAGCTCTTTCAGAACTGTACATGGCTATTTTAGAAAGATTAATTTTCTCTGTTTCTCTGATAATTCCAGAACAAATGAAGGGGCTGAGAGGTGGCTGTTTTGTAACACCTAAAATGTTTATCAAACTGACACAGATTTTGGTAAAATTTCCATATCTAATTCCTTATAAATGTTTCTTATGTAGAAAAANTGGATTCATCTCTTACTTAGGGAGGAAATGGTTTGGAAAATCAAACAGTTTCAGCAGAACTGAGCCACACTGCCGTGGATGAATTACTCAGACTTTTTACAGATTCCACTTTGTACTCAAGGTCTTAGGGTGGAGGGAACAAAACAAAACAGACAAACATAGTACTGTGGAACAGAGATTTGCTAGGTCCTTGAGGGTTGGTGAGGGAAGATTA
>NW_007734616.1:6683-23764 GCF_000696425.1 Galeopterus variegatus | reverse complement strand
AATTACTTCCAGAATTTATGTTCACAATTGTTTACATGTTAAAGTCTGCAGTAATATGAATTCTTATGATCTGCTTTCTCCTAAACTAGAGAAAGATTCTCAAAGTGTATTCCCAAAACAGCAGCATCAGCATCACCTAGAACTTGTAAGAAATGCCAATTCTTGGACCCCTCCCCAGACCTCCTGAATCAGAAACTCTGGAGGGGGCCCAGGGACCTGTGTTTCAGCAAGTCCTCTGATGCCTTTCCTTGTTCAGGAGGGTAGGGGGTAGGGGTAAGGACTCCTTTTAGTTTCATTTTCTTTTGCCAACACTCTGTGAGCCTCTGTAATCAAGAAAGTCTTGGTAATGTGACCAGAGAAGTGATTAATGCTGAATGATAATGTTCTGAGTAACGTAATATAAGTGTTAGGAAAGAAATAGGTTTGAGGCCTGGCTCCAACACTTAGTAAACATATTAACTTGGTTACATTACCGAGCCTTGGCTACTTCATCTGTAAGCAAAGGATAATAACTCCTTGTCACACGGTTGTTGGGAGTGTATGAGAGAAGCCTGAAAGTGCTTAGCATACTGACTGGTATTTGGTAAGCATTCAATAAATAGTGGCTATTATTAATATTAATAATGCTAAAGTTAATAATAAAGCACAAACTCTATACAGCATTGTTACTCCCGCAAAGCAGCTTGCTTAGAGGAAAGATCCAAACTTTGGGGATGATAGAGTTCAAATCTCAGTTCTGTTGCTGACCACTTTGGAGGGCTAGCTTCTCTCTATTTGTAAAATGGGAAGGCTGACAAGTACCTTGCAGGGTCTTTGGGAGGCTTAAACAAACAAGTAGGCAAAATAGCTTGTTAAGTGTCTAGAATACTGTAGGTATTCAATAAATTTTCTTCTTTCTCTTTTTTAGTGAGAAAATAATCCAAATTTTAGGGAGTATGAAGGTCAGTGTGCTGTGAATTTAATCATACAAACATTTCCATTGGGGCATTCTATCCAGATGGCTTAGAAAATGGCTGTTCAAAGGTGNTACAAACATTTCCATTGGGGCATTCTATCCAGATGGCTTAGAAAATGGCTGTTCAAAGGTGGGAGGAAGGACTACAGGGTGATATGAAGAAAGGGACCCATAATTCATATATTTTTTCTTGTTCATTATCCTATCGACAAGTTTGATGACTCTTGACAAGTAGAAAGAAAAATAGCTCAGGCAAAAGAAGCCTCTTAAAAGTGGTAATGCTGAAGAATTACAAACAAAAAGAAGTTTCTAATTATTTCTTTCTTGTTAATATAAATAGACTTTAAAAAAAATATCAAAAAACCATTCGTATAACTTCTTAGGACATTTCCAAATGCGCAGTAGTCTCTGGTTTCTAAATGACAACCCCTTCCTAGCCCATCTCTCCCTCTGCCTTCTGCTTTTACTTTAAGGAAGAACAACCACCAGCCCCAGCTTTTCTGGTCTCTCTTCCTTTCTCCCCCCCGCCCCCCTACCCAATGTGTATACATTTTCCTTATCCTGGTGTTGCATGTGCTGGGAAGGGTTATGTATTATAGTAATATAGTAATATGCATTTGATTGAGTGTTTAAATGATCCAAAGTTTACATTCCAAGTATAAGTGTGAGCAGTATAGGGTGTGAGTATGAGGTAGTGAGATTGGCTCTTTGTTTTCCAAAAAGGAATTTTTACTTTCATTTATTTATTCATTTGAGGAAGTTCAGAACAGTGGCCAGAAGTATAGAATCTGGACTCCACATTTGCATTATAGCTCATGCATTTAGCCATGCATCCTCTGGCAAGTAATTTGGACTCTCCAAAGCCTCAGTTCCTCAATGTAAAATTGAGACAGCCATTTATTTATTCATTTGAGGAAGTTCAGAACAGTGGCCAGAAGTATAGAATCTGGACTCCATATTTGCATTATAGCTCATGCATTTAGCCATGCACCCTCTGGCAAGTAATTTGGACTCTCCAAAGCCTCAGTTCCTCAATGTAAAATTGAGACAGTAATGGTACCTGCCTATGGGGTTGTTATGAGCATTAAATAAAAGAGCTCGATTAGCAAAATTCCTGGAACATAGTGTGTTTTCCATATGTGTCAGCTATTATTACAATTAGCTTTTATTTATTATAAATGTAAAGACGTATATAATAGAAGGTAAAAATTCATTTTTTATTATACTTTTGCCTTCCTAGTTCCTGGCACTGCTGCTCAACCCCCCAAGAAATAATCACTGTTCAAAATTTGAAATATATCTTTCAAGACGTTATCCTTCCACACATGGGATCCCACTTTACACGAGTACATATTCTGCATTAGCAAAATTCCTGGAACATAGTGTGTTTTCCATATGTGTCAGCTATTATTACAATTAGCCTTTATTTATTATAAATGTAAAGACGTATATAATAGAAGGTAAAAATTCATTTTTTATTATACTTTCGCCTTCCTAGTTCCTGGCACTGCTGCTCAACCCCCCAAGAAATAATCATTGTTCAAAATTTGAAATATATCTTTCAAGACGTTATCCTTCCACACATGGGATCCCACTTTACACGAGTACATATTCTGACTTGTAAACTTATATTTAATGTTTATTTCAAAAATTCACACAAGAAATTTGGAAATTTTCTGTGAAAACTGAGCCAGTTACGAAATACAGAAGGAATTACATCTCATAACATTAGATCTATTTCTAAAGCTCTATTTAGAGCTTTCAGGTTTCGTCTAATTTTCAAAATAAGAAATCGCCTTGCTCTGCATGATTACTTATATCCACCAAACATGGGTCTGAATACGTTTTATTTTTTTCAAAAAATTCACACCCTCTCAAAGATGCCGATATTGTTACAGATGTTTAGAAGACGTGATGCTGGCCCTGAAGGTAACTCCAAGAGAAGGTTAACTTTCCCTCCTTGCACTCCTCCCCGCCCTGGTCCTTGCCCCCCACCCCCCACCCCTCAATCTCCCTGCCAACACAGTAGTGCTGTCAAGTCCCAAATCCAAGAGCAGCTCTGGGGCTCCCCCTCCAGTTCAGCCAAAAAACCCCAGCTTCATATGCAGCAACATAGAGTAGGCAGAGATATGGGCAAGGAGCAACTTTGTTCAAGACCTGACATGATCAGCCCCTTGGCAGGGGCAGCCACTTTGACAACCAAGAGACAAGACTCAATTACCAAATCCCAGCTTTCCTTTCCAAATGCCTCTTACAGATAAACAAAAGTGCATTACAGCGTATGGTTCCTATATGTGCTCAATTACCTTGTAACATTCCCAGGAGGAGGACTGGCAGCGAGGGGCCCAGGGGTTAGGGGTCATGTGTGTCATTGTTAAGACATAGTTCTGGCTCCTGGTTGAACAATTGCCTGGGTACAGCTAAACTTTTCCTGTGTCACCACTGGCTGAATGCTGTTACTTATCATCTCTACCTTGGCCAGGAAGAGTTTGCCCAAGCCACATTATGTTAAAAATCAACACCTTTTAGACGCAACAAACCTATGAGGAATCTTCTGTGTTCCAGTTTTATGTCTCAGTACTAGATTCTTTGTATACTACTTTGCATGTTATGTAATCCTTATAACTACTCTCTCAGTTCTGTAGATTCTGTAGATGAGGAAACAAAGACTAAATTTGCCTTGAAAATGACAAAAGTGGGATTCAAACCTGAGATCCTCTCACTTCAAAGCTCACTCTCTATTTTCTTTCTCCTCCTTATGCCTTCATGCTTTCCAACATCCAATAAAGGGATTTTTTTTTAACATTTTGTTTGTTGGACAGGTGTCCCTTGCCCCCATATCCCATGGACATGGGCTGAGAATGAAAGTGAGGGACTTCCTAGGAGCTTCTCAAGTTATCTGCCCTGTGGATAACTTCTCCACTAGTGGGAGAAATAACAACTGTCTTATTCCCGTAAGAAATTCAGCCTGGAAGGCTGGCTTCCTGAGGGTGTGTCATCATGCTGTGAGGATGTTATTCATCCTTCTGGACATTCTTGTCTGTCTATAGATTGTGAAAGTTATGGTTGGGGAAGCAAAGATTGGAGCTTCTGACACCTCAAATGGCTGCACAGCCTGCAAAGAATATGGGTAGGCCCAGCAATGGAGCCCTGTATTTTAGTGGTTCAGCAATGACATTTCTTGCTAGGGATAAATTAACAGGTTGATAGGAAGACATTAACCAAGGTAGAATGTGATAGAAGGTATCTCTTAGTTCTAGGATAAGAGACAAAACATGGTCTCCTTTTTATTTTCATCTTATGAGATATCTCAACTCACTCCATGTTTTCTTAGTTGGAGCATTTTCTCATCTCTAATATGCCCTTTTACTCTTGGAACAGATCTTTTCTCTGCATTTAGTTGAAGACATTATGCATAATAAGCTCTACCTCACATACTCAATTCTCAGAGTGCACAGATGAGACAGGCAAAATAAATAATTGGCCTGTTTGTAAAGGGCTGAACACTTTCATGACCTTTATTAGCAGTGGTAGTCATGCAAACTTTGGAATACACAATCAAATTTCATGCTTCTAGGCTTGGGCAAGGAGCAGATCGACTTAGAAAAAGGGCATTCACCTTCATGCACTGCTGAAGGGAAGAGAGCATTCCTTGAGTTCTTTCACCTTTACACTAATGGGGAAATGGGCCTGTATTTTTAGCAAACACCACTGGAGACCAACCTATTCAGGAAAACAAACATGGCACTAGCTCTGTAGGTCTCTGAAATGGTTCTGCTGAGATGTGTATGAACTGGGTCTCACATTGAGCCTTATAAACAATATTTCAAGGGTCATTTATTTATTTGACAAAAATTGTCCGAGCACCTACTACAGGCCAGGCACTGTTCTAGGCACTTGGGATACAGAGGTGAGTAAGATGAACAAGGCAGATGACGTCCTTGCCCTATGGGACCTGTGTATCTATCACCCATCAGGTATTTCCACGTGGTTACAAACCCATTGCAAATCTACAACTTTGAAGCTTGTCTGGTCAGTCTCTTCTCACCCTCTCCTGACCTGCTACCTTGCAAGGTACTATTTTTTACTGATATGGAATACTTAGTCCCTACTAATAAATAACTTAATACTCATCCTCTTTTATGCTCTAGTTCTAAAAGAAAAGCTTATCACTCACATATTGTTTTATTCTCCTAGAAAACCCACCCATTCTCTGTTTTACCTTTGCAAATCTCATTGCCCTTCAAGGTTCAGGTGACATCCCATGTCCTGCATGAAGACATTCCTGCCTGCTGCTGCCTCAGTCAACTCCCCACGCCTCTGAACCTTGTACTACTTAGGTAGCCACCAAGATGCTACAGTGGGATATTTATTGCACCCTTTTTGTATCATTTACTGTTTTTTGTGTCCATTTGTCTTGTTTCACCAGCTAGATTATGTGCTCCTTGCCAGTGAGGACTGTGCCTTATCCTCTGATGGCGGCTAGCTCATTGGCCTGAGACTCGAATATGAATTGTATGCATCTGAAATATACCTTTTCATTTGCTATTTAAAAACCTATTAATAACTGAGTTATGTCCTGAGTCATTCATACTATAGTCATTCACATCCTGAGATCCTATGTGGGGCTGTAGGGGACAGAAAGGAAGTTGAAAACACAATACACAGCAATGAGGGACTCATGTTTTGCCAAACGAGCCAAGAAAGGCCAAGAAATGATTCAAAAATTTTGAAATAAAAAATAACCCCATGTTGTAATTCTTGGTTTTGGTTACCAGAAATTGCTTGTGTGTGCATGTGTGTATGCATGTGCGTTCATAAGTGTGTGTATTATATTTGGTTTATAAGACAAAAGATCAGCCTTAACCTATTTTAGAGAATTTTTACATTATGCTATAATTGTGTACAGGAAAGCTAGGTGATTAGATAACAGCTTAAAAAATTCAATTGATCATTCCAGATGTTAGAAATGTAGAGAAGAAACCACCAGAAGATTGCCCTGGATTTTCTCAACACTAACCAATAAATCCTTGAACTAGTCCTAAGTAATCAGTTATTCACAGACTTTTCCCTCTCCATGTAATTTTTAAAAAGGGCATCACTCTGGTCAAAACAATTTGCCTTCTATATTATTCATTTATAAACCTGGTGTAAGAAAAAAGTAACTCTGGATGTGACGGGGAAAATATGGCCAGAGGACATGAGGAAAGTAAGTCCCATTCATTTAGCGTGACTCTGTGTATCCACCTCAACACACCATGATCCAGAGCCACTCACATTTCCCTGTTTTTCTTTAAACACACAAATGAGGTCTTTCAAGTAGCTTTTTGGTGTTTTCCCACCTCAGTTCTCTCCATTGTTTGTCAAGCTCTTCTGGACAAGCCAAAATGAGATGCATTTCCTCCTTGGTGGTGGTTTGGTCTATGAACCTGTGTTCTTGTGTGTTCACTGCCTGGCTTGTAGGTGGGTAGATTTTTTCCACATGCCTGAGTTTTGAATGGAGAAGAAAAGGTGGAACTTGTTTTTTAACTTAATAATAGCAATTCTGACTCATGAAATGTTTGAGAAAAAACCTGATGCTGTGTCAAAAACAACTAACTTAAATGTTCTATATGGCATTGGCTGTCATTAAAAAATGTAGTCAAAGACATTTTAGGGGTCCTAGGACCAAATAATATTGGGGGCTGAGGCAGATTCTGTGTGTGAAGGAAGGGGGAATGACATCTTATTTCCCTAGATAGGATATTGCTATAGGTTGAATGTGTCCCCCAAAAGTTCATGTACTGGAAACTTGATGTCTATTATAACAGTGTTAAGAGGGCGGGATATACAATTATGGTATTTAAAAGGTGGGGCTCTTAGGAGGTGATTGGATCGCCCTACCTTCATGAATGGATTAATACGTTAACGGGTCATTAGTTTACTGGGTTATCAGGGAGTGGTTCTGATGGCTTTGGAGAGCAAGTGAGAAGGTTAGCTCTCCAGCTCTTGCCGTTGTCGCCATGTGATGCTCTGAGTTGCCACGGGTCTCTGTACAGAGTCTCCCCCTGCAAGAAGCTGTTCCTCACCAGATGTGCCCCCTGGACCATGGACTTCCAAGCCTCCGAAACTGTAAGAAACAAACTTTGTTTCTTTATAAGTTATTCAGTTTCAGGTATTCTGTTATAAGCAAAAGAAAACAAACTAATGCTGACTTTGTTTCTGTATTTTTGGTCTTTGTTCTGTTGTTATCATGGTACTTTCCACTTTGTGTGCATGTGTGTATACCTATACATATTAAAGACTATTTATAATTTTTCTTTTTATTCAATCAATCATTTACTTTGATAGAAAATAAACTGGTGATTAATATTTTATTGTTGTTTTATTTGTTTTTGGTCTACATCAAATGGTAAAGCCAGAAATGGTGCCAGATAGATTACTGTGAAATCACTAAGGATTAAATGCAGAAATCTTGGAATCACTTGGGGCATTTCCTTTTGATGGCTGGTCTGCCATTCTAATGTCTTGAATAGCAATGTGATGTGCCTTTTGAGTTTAAGGGTTGAAAGGGGAGCAAGTGGTAAAATTCCAAAACAAAGAGAAGAAAAGAAAGATAATTTGGATTCTGGGTCCATAAGGTAACAGATGCCTGAGCCTCCATCCTCATACCATTCCCAAGATCTGTCTGTGGCCTGGAAAGTACAGAAACTGCAGAGGAAGGAGAGTTCCACTGTAAATGACTCACCCTCTATGGCTTCAGCTAGAGTGACTTCTCATTGATTTTCTGTTTCCAGCCCAGAACATGCTGGAGCACTTTGGGTTTCCATGTGGTAAGAGGACACCTTTGTCATATATGGTAGTTTTTCCTTTACATGTTTCTTTCTGTCACCAGATTTCAAGTCCTTTAAATGGAAGACCACATGGCTCATTCATCTGCATAGCCTCAGTATTAGCCCAAATTTTATATGGTTTATTCAGTGGATGAAGGATTGAAAGAATAAATTTAATAGGCAGAAAAACAGAGAGAATCCTTGCTGAGAAACTCTCTTGTCTCTATAAATGACTTTCCAAGGAGGACTTTGCAAGAAGACTTCCATTCTTCGACTTTAAATATTGCCACAAAGCCTAATTTGGGACTAAAGGTAATAGGAAGGAAGCAGGAGTCTCTGTTATTCTGTACAAATGTATAAAACCTAAATGAGGAGGAAAAAAACATTTCATGGAAACTAAATGTGTGCAACTGAAGAAAAAATCTTTAAAGCAGAAGAATGTGAATACATCATTGGTTAGCTTAAAGACATCTCACACACACACACACACACACAATTTAAATGATATACAGAGGACTACGCTCTACAAATTTTCCCATGTCATAAGTAAGTCTCAAAACATAATTTCAATGGGCTGTATGTTATTCCATAATGTCATTATACTATATCTAATTTAACCAATCCCTCATCTGGAAACTATATAGTAAAGAATTAATCCTACCCAAAGAGAGATCTGTTTATTACCCTTTGCTACTGGGAGATGATCTCTACGCCCTTAAAATATCCTGCCTGGTAAGAGTGTATTTGTTTACTTGGGGGTCTTGAGCCACACTGAGCAGCTCAACAATGTGATTTATAGTGGAAGCTTTGCACCACATGGTATCCATTCTACCTTCAGAGTGGCTGGAGACCAAAGTGATCAGTCTCTGGAGGGCCTGCAGATTAAAGGTCAGCCACATGGGCAATCATTTGTGGCTACATGATCGAGTCCCACTAACAACACTGGACAGCCCAGAATCAAGTGGCCTTCTCTGCTTGGCAACACTCTGTGTGTATTGTCATGCATCATTGCCAGGGGAGTTCACATTCCTCACTATACTGGGAGAGGACAAAAGGAAGTGCCATGTGTAGAATTTTCCTGGATTCTGCCCTATGTGCGTCTTACCTTGGCTGATTTTAATCTATATTTTTTCACCATATAAACCATTACCATGAGTATAACAGCCGTCAGTTCTGTGAATCTTTCTAGTGAATTATCAGAACTGCGGGTGGTCTTGAGAACCCCCAAAGTCCACAGTTGGCATCAGAAATGGGTGTGGTTTTGTGGACTGTACTCCCTAACTTCCCAGGGGCATTAATGATATTTCCCTTTATTCTAAGTTGTCAATGATTTTTAAATGAAGCATGGGTTTAAAAAGAGCATTTTTTTTAGAATGAAGAAAAAAATTATATTACGTATACATCAATTGCAGTATGTATTACACAGCTTAAATGTGTTAAAGTGTGGCTCTTAAAATTTAGAAGATAAGACAAATTGTTCCAAATTTTTGTAATGTAAATAATATAATAATCTACTATACATACATTGATGTGTATCTGATGATTTCCCTTCATTAGATTCATAAAAATGAGATTAATAGGTTAAAAGGCCTAGACATCAAGCTTGAAGGATGTGAAGCTTGAGACAGGAGAGGTGAAGGAAGAGCCTTCCAGGTAGGCTGGAGAGGAGGCAAACACGTGGCGGGAGGATGGCATAAGGTTATTTTGGGGGTCAGTGAGCAAATGATCTGGGCTGAACAGAGTGAAGCTTGGACAGGGGAGTAACAGAGAAAAGCACTAAGAAGGTAACTTCCCTTTTACAGGTAAATCATCCAAGATGCTTAGAGGTCTTCAAGACAGGAAATACTGAAGCTCTCAGGCCTTCTAATAGCCTAGCTGCCATTAAACCTCACTCCACAAAGTATCCAAGGAAGCTGAAACTCTGTAAAAGGCTAATTTTACAAGTTAATAATTGCAGAGCATCCAGAGGAAATTGGTAGCAAATAGAGCGTATGTCATATGGGAAGAACCTAAATTCAGAGGCTTTTTAACATAAGGGTACTTACTAAGTCCTTGAAAATCTTAAAGTTCTTACATGTAATTTGAAACAATGCTAGGCTTTCTTTTGAAAAATAATAGTAAGGAAATGATTCCAAAACTTTAGCATGAAAGTGTCTTAACCCTTCTAATAGAAGCTTCCAGCCAGCTCCCCAGCTCCCATGATAGGCTCCTGCACATAGTGCATATTTGGTAAATGTTTTGTCAAAGAATAAACGGATGGATGGATGGAAGCTACTACTCAAATTCTAGGCCTAGTGTTAGAGGAAATACACACCTTCCAAAAGTATAAACTGCTCAAGTATTGTGAGAATTCCAAGGACTCTTTTCTAGATAATTTGGAAAGATTGATGGAAATTACTATATTTTGAGAGAAAGTGCTCAGTGGGCCTAGAAAGGGATGGAAAACAGATATATGGCTTTCCAATAATTTGGTCCATGCCCAAGGATAATAGGGCCTTGGTCATGGTCAATTTAGCCCAGAGAATAATTCTCCTCTCTGAGTGCACCTTTCAGTCAGCTTCATGGCTGTGTGACCCATGAGTCACACAGAGTCCTGCATTTAGAATGGCCATGCTTGGATTAATGTTCTGCTGTCACTGTCTTGACATTTTTAATAACTTTTGAACAAAGGGCCCACATTTTGATTTTGCACTGGGTCCTAAAAATTATGCACCAGGTCCTGAATACTACGGAGAGGTGGCTCCTCCAAAGGCTTACTAATAAGAACATCTGAAAAGCTGCCACATTGGCTGAATTGCTAATAAGCATGTCAAAGTTTATGTAATTCTCTGAAGAATGCCACCCAAGGAAACAAAGGATCTTACCAAAGCAGTTTCTTTTTTCTTTCTTTCTTTTTTTCTTTTTGGTCTACATAACACTTCCTTTAAAACCTACTAAGGATTTTTTTGCAGTCTCTTCATTGACCTGTCTCTTAATATCTGAATAATTTTCACTCTGTGTTTATTTAGGTCTGCCTTATTCTCTCTTGCTTTCTTGGGTCTTTTAATCTTCTTTTCCTCTTCTCGATTTTTTCTGCTTTCAGGATTCACCCTTGCCTTTACTATAAAGAAGAAAGCTAGGGCTGGCCCGGTGGTGCACTGCTACAGTGCGCCGGGTTTGGATCCCACATACAGACTGGCCGCTCACTGGCTGAGCGAGGTGCGGGCACAACACTGAGGGTTGCGATCCCGTTGCCGGTCCCGGTCCGGTACGGGCGCGACACTGAGGGTTGCGATCCGTATCCGGTCACGAAAAAAAAAAAAAAGGAAAAAAAAAAAAAAAAAAAAAGAAGAAAGCTATATTTAAAACTAAATTTGAAGTTATTAAAAGTATTATGTTTCTCATTTTATTTTTTACATGAGTTAAGTTGGTGCTGTATATCTCTATCATTCCACAAAAACTTTAATTGTAGTTTTTTTCATATGGTAGCCAACTAATTTTTTTGCCCTTTCAATTTGGAACTTGCATTAGAATAAAACAAAACAAAAGAAACAAGCAAACAACAGCAACAACAAACTTTCTAAGCAAAGCTGAAATAATCTCATAAAGCTTGAAAATGATTTTCATTTTGGGCCCCAAAATACGTATTTTTCCAGGAGGTCTATATTTGTTGAGAAATATGTATAGTGTCTGTTTGTATACTGGTGCATATCTTACCTCTTTCTAAAAGCAAGATAAATAGAGAATAAGTTATTAGGGGTATATATCAGTGTTCTTTTGCCGCATGACAAATCACCACAAATTTAGCATGTTAAAGTGATACCCATTTATTAACTTACATTTCTGTTGGTCAGGAGTCTGTCTTAACATGGCTGAGTTCTCTGCTCGGGCTGAAATCAAGATGCCAGTCAGATGCACTCTCATCTGGAACTTGGGTCCTCTTCCAAGGAAAAGTCCCACTTCCTAGCTGATTTTTGGCGGTGGACCACTCTCAGCAAGCAGAGGCTGTGCTGCCCCATGGCCCCCTTCTTCTCAACATTTAAATCTCCTTAACCTCCTCTTCTGTTCCCAGCTGAGGGAAGCTCTGCTTTCTAAGGGACTTGTGTGATTAGCTTAGGTCCACCAGAAAAAATCTTTCTATCTTAAAGTCAACTGATTAGTGACCTCAATTATATGGATAAAGTCCCTTTTTCCATGTAAAACAACCAAATCACAAGAGTCACACCAGAGCCTGGAAACCATGGGGGCCCTCTTAGAATTCAGCCTACCCCAGGATAGACTAGCACCAGGTAAGAGAAGGACCCTGAGTTGGCAGAGTTTAAGCCACAGACTCTCAAAGTGTAGCCCAGTGATCACTGAGAGTCCCCGAGGAAGTCTGCAAGGTCAAAACTTTTTATCATAATAAACTATAATTTGTCCATTCACTCCCATTTTCTTATGTCTGTACAGTGAAGCTTTCCAAGGCTACATGACACGTGAAAGCAGCACAGACTGAATATACATGCATATGAACACATGTGAGATCCAGCCGTCTTCTATTAAAGACATTAAAGACGCTTGCAAAAAGATAAAACACTCTTGTCAGTCAATTTGTTTTTTGTTTTGGAAAGTATGATTATGCTTCATAAAAATGTTATTTATGTTAACATGTGTCAGGTTTATTATTGCCATTTAAAATAAATTAATAAATACATGTTTTTTAAATTTCTAATTTAATTTCTAATATAGCTAATATTGATAAACATAGCACAATAAAATAATAACATAAACATAAATGGAAGCTCTAATTTTTAATAACGTAAAGGAGTCCTGAGACTGACAAGTATGAAAACTTCTAGTCTCAAGCAAAAGAAATGTTTTAGCAAAACTTACTAGGAGAAAGTGAATTTTATCACATTGTTTAAACTGGATAGATAGGCTTTCTTTTATGCACTGTTAGCATTCTAAGGGGGGGGGGGAAAGCTCATTTAATTTAGTTTTCCAAATAAGTGACTTGTTAAATACCTTCTGCACTTGACAGGATAGAGAATAAAAATGTCATCAACAGGCTACACTTTTCCTGGAAGCTGCAACGCTGAGGTCCCGGAAGAGACAGTTGGAACCATGTTTGGAACCCAGGTCAGGTTTAAAGGGCTTCTATCCTGTGCCCATAAGTAACCAGGGAGAAATGCATTCCCCTCTCAAGCATGTGGGTTCCTTAACTAGATCTCAGTCTCAACAGAAGACTGTGTCTGTCCTTGCTACTCTCTCTTGCTTAGCTTATGCAACTCTTGCTTTTTGGTTATTATTCAAATGATTTGAGAAGAGAGAGATATGTGAGAGCTGTATGCAGAATAAAAGGGCATTGTACAAGAAAGCAACATAGCCTGTGGTCTCTTGTTCGCATGAACATGACAGTATGGTTCAAATACCAACTTCGTCACTTACTAACCATGTGGCCTTGAGCAAGTACTTAGCCTCTTCAAGCCTCGATTAAAATGTACATATTCACAGCCATCTTGAAAAGTGTATGAGTATTAAATAAGACAAGACAATATATGCCAAGTGCTTATCACAGTGCTTGGTACACAGTATATCATAACTGTTACAATTGTAGTAGTTATTATTAAAAGTATCTATGGTGCATGATTCTTTAATTTATCTCTAAAAATATGTTATTCCAGACTGCAGGAAACTTGTTGTTAGCATGTTTCACAAAAATTAAGTATTATGTCTCTAAGTTTATTAAGAGAGTAACTAGTACATATAGCAAAAACAATAGTCGAAAGTATTGAGCACTTACTGGGTGCCAGACACTGGTCTAAACACTTAACATACATGTATTCATTTAATCCTCACAATTCCATGAGAGAGGCACACAATACTTATTCCCATTTACAGATGAGGAAACTGAGGCATGGAGAGGTTGAGAAAGCTTATGCTATGGGTTAAATGTGTCCCCCAGAAGTTCACGTGTCAGAAACTCGAACTCCACTGTAATAGTGTTCAGAGGGTGAGAAATCCTATTATGACAATTGAAAGGTTGTCCTTGAAGAGGTGATTAGATTGTGAGGACTATGCCCTTGTGAACGGTTGATCCATTCATGGAGTAATGGGCACGGTTCTGACGGCTTTAAAAGGGGAGCAAGTGAGGAGGTTAGCTCTCTCTTGCTCAGCCACTTGCCATGTGATACGCTGTGTTGCTGTAAAGCCACCATCAAGAAGGCCCTCACCAGATGTGTTCCCTGGAATTTGCACTTCCCAGCCTGTGGAACTTAAGAAATAAATTTTATTTCTTTACAAATTACCCACTTTGAGGTATATGAGCCACAGAAATGAACTAATTAATATGCCTGCCCAGTATCATATGCACAGCAAGCGGCAGAGCTGGGGTTCACATGATGGACAGTTGTCTTTGTTTCTGTCTACACGACTCAGCCCACAGTCTTGGTTTTGCATTCTTCCCTGGTAGAAAAAACGTTCTGAAGTCAGGGCCTGTGCCTTACACGTCTCTTACCCCTTCCAAAATTGAAAGTGCAGTGTACAATATTTGCTCCTGAATAACTGAGTTTATCTTGCTGTTATGTTCAGATTTTAGAGTAGGAGAGAAACCTGATTTTCAAAGAAATATAGTTTGTAGCCCCAATAAATGATTATTGAGCCTAAGTTTGAAAATCTTTGAGTATTTCTCCCATACTTTGTTCATTTATTTCTCACAACCTCACTCTATTGTGATTTTAGCTTATTCCACAGCTGAAGTTTGCCCTTTATTATGATATATATTCCTCTCTTTTTAAATGGTTTTTTTTTTTCATGGTTTCATTTTCTGTTAACTTTGGATTCTCCACATCTATTGAACTACATAATCAACAACCCCCAGGTAATAGCTGACATTTCTTCTGCTATAAAATCACCTAAATTCAGACAGAAAAGACAACCCTTATGTTTTCAACCACAGGTGATCAGTCCTAAAATGAAGACGTAGTTCTCTTGAGTGTATACTGCCTTATCTTTTCAAACCTCCCTCGGAAGAACTCAATTATTGCAGTATTGTTCTTCTGAAAGCAATTTTGCTTTTTCTAGTCTTTGGAAATTAGCCCTTGCAGATTTGGTAACACTGTCTTTCTCTCCAACAGCTTGTTCCCCGGAGACTTGCTTTGAAGCATCAAAATAAACCAGTTTCAGCAGAAACTGGCATGACCTTCTACTGATGTCTTCAATTCAAGGTAAATGTGCTGTATCGCTGGGCTTACAGCAGGGTGGCAAGGTTCACCTGTGACTTTATCAAGTAGTAGAGGACCCAATTCTTATAATGGGAGTTTAGAACCTGACCTTTTATTATATTTTCTTCCCCTTCCTTTATAATTAGAATTATCCACCCCATTCTTGAAGCATTTGCTTCTTTGCTCTAATAATCAATTTTGAATTAGATAAATGGGATGGTTGATATTGGATGCCTTCCTCATTCTCAAGAGAGTCTGTTACTATCCCATTGTCTTTGGGCTGGCAAATGAAATATCTAATTTATCCCACATCATTTATTTTTCGTCAATTTGAAATCACGCCCAAGCTATCTCACTTACATTTTTCCCTTCACATTTCAATAACTAATACAAGAACTACCTTTGCCATAATGCATTCTAGTCATTTTGATCAGCACATACATGTGAATAGAGTGAAAATAAAATCACCCTGGAATAATTCCTTAGTAAGACAGCTGTGTAGACCCCCATATTTACAGGCCAGATTGGAGATGACATGACTCAGTATGTCCAAGACAGCTAGTGTTTTCTCAAGGCTAGAAATGATGGCTGTGTCCTAGTTGTTATCAGATGAAGGAACTGACTTGCATTTAGGAACTCTGTGACATGAATAACGAGTATCTCTTAATTCTAGAAACATACCCAGTGTGGCTAGAATCATGCTTACTGTGAGAGGAACATGGGAGCTGAGCCTGTCAGAGGAAATAGCCAACTCGATCTCCCTCCTGCAGACCCTACACTTAATATTTGTGGAAACTGGGACAAAAACACAAACAGAGGCCATAGAACATATGTCTATAAACTCTGAAGTTATAAATCAAGTGAACAAACTGTTAAATAAACTGTATTTTAACATTCTGAAGTGCATTTCAGATTTCTTCCTTGACAAATAGACTTTCCTAATGGCCTGGAAGGCCAGGTTCAAATGGGGGATTTTTTAGCCTCCTTGGAGTTCTGTGTCAGAATGTGGCAGTGCAGAGAGAGGCCACCCTCAGCCACACCCCTCCTTGTAGGGCCAAAGGAATAAGCCCATCCAGAGCCTATGACCCATACACTCTATACTGCACCTCAGCAACCCAGGACCATGGAACTGCCTGCCAAAGATCCCAATCTGATTTTCTGGACCTGGCTAAGCTTCTCCCATGGAATGGACTATACCACTGGTGTATATATCCTTAACCCCAAGGGGTGGTCAAGACATGATTGCAGGTTGTGTGGTTGGAGATTAGACAAGCAAACCTGGATGTCCACACCCCATGCCTGAGGCCCCTTGTGTTGCAGAACAGGGCTAGGAGAGGGCAGAGTCCCTTGCTGAGATCTAGGGATGGCCCTGCCCATTTCTGATGTACTAAGGGGCCTATGGTGATCGAATGGGGTGGCAGGTGGAATCCCTTGAACTGTTTAAAACACTTTATTCCTCTGATGATGGTTTGTAGTTGAATCAGTTTCACTTTAAGAGCTAAACATACTGTGGATACCCATCTAGCTGGAGGGAGGGCACAAGGAGTGGTGCGTGGCTCAAGGGTGAGGTACAAGGAGACTTCCACAGTCTGATTGGGGAGGTTGAGGATCTCTGCTTATTTCCAGATTCTGTGCCAGTGTCTCTCATCCTCACACCCTATGGAGGAAGCCTGTGGTAGTGAGTACGGGCATTTCTGTTTTTTTCTTGTCTTAAACACCACCCAGGATCCTCCTCTTCTATTCCCTGTCTTGGAAGACGTTCCCATCAGTGATCCCCTCAGTACCTCTAGCCATCTTGGGATGCTGTCTTCAATCCTTCCTCTTCTTCACCAAGATCACTCCCAACCAAGCTTCTAGAAAATCCTCCTTACCTTCTAAATATTTCTCACGTGTCCCTCCTCTTTATTCCCACAGCAACCAGTGGTTCAGAGAAAGACCCTGGAGATGAATGTACAAAGCCTGGCGTAATTTAATCCAGAGGCTCTCAAAGCGAGGTCTAGTGATCACTCATAGTCCCCAAGGTGGTCAAGGGTTGAAGAACAATTCAAGGTTATAATGTTCTTGCTTTGCTCCACTGCCCTTTACAGGTGTGTTATACTGTTGTTTCTGCAAATATTTTGTATTATGTCAGAA
>NW_007734616.1:3102-4778 GCF_000696425.1 Galeopterus variegatus | reverse complement strand
CTTCCTGAGGTCCAGTTTCCCCACCTATAAAACAAGAGAGTGGAACTAAATTAGGCTTATCAAATATACTACACACGTGCTGTCTCTTCCCATTCCTGTGTCCTTGGCAGACATAGCTAATCCACCATTGATCTCTCTGTTACTTAGCCCTGGAATTACAATCCTTCTCAATTACATGCTTTAAGCAGCTGCTACCAATTAAATAGACTTTGTATGCTTAAGATGTAACTTATTTATTACTCTAAGGCTAAATAATACCTAAGGACCTTTCCAGTTCAGGGTCCTCTTTTTTGTACTAACAGAGTAAATCTTTGGAAAATTCTAAGTGTATTCTGTGGGTTAATTCAAGGAGTAGTACCCAGAGTACATGCAACCAAAAAAGGCTAGTTCAATGGATGTGTGGATGGACTTCTCATTTTCCCATTCACAAATCTATTTTGCCCTGTGAAAAATAGCTTAATACCTGATTCAGTTAAGTCACAGATACTCTGAGCATCATATATATGTGGAAATACTTTGAGAGCTCTTAAATGAGATAGAATTTTAAGGTATTAGTGTCATGTTGCCAATGCCCTCAGATTTTGAGGACTTGGGAACACTTTTAGGGTGAATCAGTAATATTTTATTATAGTTTTTTTTCCCTCTTTTTGTAATGCTGAAGGAAAGACAACTCCAAGTCACTTCTGCTGTCTGATGCTTCCTAACCTTTACAACTAATACATTAGGCTAGAAAGAGTTTGTCCACAGATCTGGAGTTTGAATCATTACTGATATAAAGGGGAGGTGTTAAGAGAGATTGTCTTTGATTCCTCGGGGCATGTTCTACTAGAGCCATAAATTTTATGATATTCAAAGGCAAAAGAAAAAATTTTAATAAAAAATTAGCCTGAACTGATATTAAAACTGGCTCATTTGGAAGGAAGCTTCCATAAAACCCTGTTTAATTTAACTCAGCAAATGTTTAGTAATACTCTCTGTGTACATGGGATCATGTTATGGATATGCAAGAGACAAAGAATGAGAGGGTCCAAGACTTTGACCTCAAGAAGCTCACAGTCTAGAAAGGGGAATAGGAGAGGTAATGAGACAACAACAAAGCAAGAATGTTTTTACCAGAGGGGACTAGAAGATTCAGATAGAGATATTCTGTGGTTGGGAAGATCAGTTAAATCTTCAAGGAAGAGGAAACAACTGAGCTTGACTTTGAAGAATGCATAGAATATCCACAAGTAAAAATCAGGCTGAGATTTTGGAGAATGAACATACCACTGAAACCAACAGCCACAAATTTAATTTGCTTTTGATTTTTAGAGGAAAAATGTATTTTGCTTAGTTTAAGAGTTAGCCTGTAGCCACTATGGAAGTTAAGCAGTTAAACTTGATAAACAAGTGTGGGAACTTATGACAGGNCAGCAATTACCCCTGAATGTGTTCCTTAGGAGTCATTGTCTCCCCAAATTGGAGATTCTAATTGTCAATGGCATTAGGCATAACTGTGAATGTGAATATGGACACCATGAAGTATAAATGGAACTTCTCTGAACATCCAAAGTTCTGGGTTGTAGTCTGGTTTCTGTCTCCAGTAAGCAATGTTTCTTAAAATCAGTCGTTTCAACTTCCTGAGGTCCAGTTTCCCCACCTATAAAACAAGAGAGTGGAACTAAATTAGGCTTATC
>NW_007734616.1:0-919 GCF_000696425.1 Galeopterus variegatus | reverse complement strand
GCTTTTGCTTTGATAACAGTGGTACTGATGTACAAACATAAGTTGTGTTCTTTTGCAGATTTTGAGGTTGGGGTGACCCGACCACAGTCAAGTAGATCATCTGGTACCCAGACGAGATGATGCCAAGAACCAAAATAGATCAAGATTAGGGCAGATGCTGAAGCTTGCACAATAGCCAACCAATCAGAGATGTCCACAAACTGTTCACAAGCCCTAACACCTTAACCTTTTATTTTGCCTTTAAAAACCTCTGATAGAAGCCATGAGCAAATTCAGGTTTTAAGCAATAGCTTCCCATTCTCCTTGCTTGGAGTTCTGCAATAAAGCTATATTTTCTTCACTGCAAATCTCGGTGTTCAGTGTCTGACTTAGCCACTCATCAGGCAGGTGGACTTTTCTTTGTTCGGTAACTATACCAGTGGCTTTTTTGACTTGAAAGAAGAGAAAAGGTAGCCCAATTTGGAAACCCATGAAAAGTCTAGGTGTGAAGTGTTGATGGTCTAAAGTAGGGAAATGTTGGTAGAAAATGAAAAATGAGGAGCAGGTAGAAGAGACAGTGCTGAGATAAGACTGTCAGGACTTTGCAACTGATATCCATCATGAGGGGAAGGAAAGGAATTAGTCAAAAGATTGCACTAAACATCCAAACCAAAGGATTGGAGAAGTGGCCATGCTATTAGCAGAAGGTTGAATCCAGAAAAGATGGCTTAATTAACACGTTCAGAATAGGCTGAAATTCCAGCATCTTGGGCAAAATATTTTAGAAAGGTAACTTTTTACTTTCTCAAAAAAATAAATCCACGTCTGAAAAACATAATTTTTGCCTTACACCTTCTTGATAATTTGAATAGTATGACAAAATTGCTTTTGTTTTTCAAACATACTTATTTACAAATACAAATATTGGGCTGGAACCTAC
>NW_007734615.1:88438-90412 GCF_000696425.1 Galeopterus variegatus | reverse complement strand
AAAGGTAGATGTGTACACCAATAGAAAAGAATAGAGTCTAGAAATAAACCATGCATATTCAGTCAGCTGTTCTTCTACGAGCGTGTCAAGAAGTCACAGCAGGGAAAGAATAGTTTCTTCAACAAATGGTGTTAGGAAAACTGAATATCCACATGCAAAAGAATCAGAACTGTATCTTAAACCATACAAAAAATGAATTCAAATGAATTAAGCACTATACATAAGGTCTAAAACTATAAAAATCTTAGAAGAAAACATAGGGTAAATAAAGGAAGCACTTCTTGACATTGGTCTTGGCAATAATTTCATGAATATGACATCAAATGCATATACCTAAAAAGCAAAACTAAACAAATGGGGCTTCATCAAACTAAAAGGCTTCAGCATAACAAAGGAAAATAATCAACAGAATGAAAGGCAACCTATAAAACTGGAGAAACTATTCACAAACCATACATCAAATAAGGGTTATTTTCCAAAATATATAAGAAACTCATAATCAGATTGAACAATAGGCTAAAGAATTGAATAGATGTTTCTCCAAAGAAGACTTACCAATGTCCAAAAGGTATGTAAAGACTTGTTCAAAGTCACTAATCATCAGAGAAATTCAGATCAAAACTGCAATGAGATATCTCCTCACACCTGTTAAGATGGCTATTATCAATAAAACAAAAGACAAGAAGTGTTAGTGAGAATATGGAGAAATTGTGACTCTTGTAAAGTACTGCTAGGAATGCAAAATAATTCACTCTTGATAAAAGGCAGCATGGAGTTTTCTTTAAAAATTAAAAATAAAACTACCATATGATCCATCAATTCCATTTCTGGGTGTTTATCCATAAGTGGAAACAAGATTTAAAGAGGTAATAACATCCCAATGTTGTTGCAGCACTATTCACAATAGCTGAGATGTGAATCAACCTAAATGTAAAGCAACAGATGAATGTATAAAGAAAAATGTGGTTTATACATGCAATGGAATATTATTTATCCTTAAATAAAAGGATAACTGTAATATGCAGCAATATATGTAAAATTTGAAGATATGTTAAGCAAAATAAGCCATTTACAAAAGGACACCTACTGCATTAACCCTCTTATATGAGGTATCTAAAATAGACTCATAGAAGCAGAGAATAGAATAGTGGTTGCCGGAGGCTGGGGGAAGGGAAGATGGCGAGATGTTCAATGGGTATAAAGTTTCAGTTACACAAAATGAATAAGTTCTAGAGATCTGCTGTACAACGAAGTGCCTATAGTTAACAATACTGCATTTTACACTTAAAATTTGTTAGAAAGTTAGATTTTATATTAACTGTTTTTAATCACAATAATAATAAAAAACACACATAGGTATGTGTTATAAAAAGAAAACATGACACAATAGGACAAACGTTATCGTTCTGTGTTCAAAAGTGCTCTATGTGTCCATTTTAATAACGGTGAAATTGATGCTGCCTATTTTAATTTGATGTTTGTCTGATGAGCATCAGATCAATAACTATGGCCTGTGAAGCACATTTAAGAGTGCATTTGTCTAAGACAACTATTTCAAAAATATTTCAATAAACTCGTTTATTTTCTGAAAACTGTGCTAAAAATTCATAAATGAAATGTGGCCAATACAATTATGTAAATGAATACATTTGGTCTATGTTACAACACTAATTCAATTCTTCTGATCACCCCTATTTACTTTTGTACCTTAGGGAGATTTAGACCTCATTGTTCCCATTATGTACATTCTGGCTTATCTTTAAAGTATCCCACTGCAAGACGACTTGCTTGTATCCTTTAAGGAATACATCAACATTCTGCCTAAATACAGACTATATCACACTGTGTAAGAGTTTTATTGTTTCGGTGATAATGTTTTACTACAACAGGACCAGCTTAAGATGATTTTTTTTTTCAAAAGTCAAATTTGGTGAGAATCTTCATTTCAATGATTTCTCAAATTATTCTAGTCTC
>NW_007734615.1:86434-87892 GCF_000696425.1 Galeopterus variegatus | reverse complement strand
TGTTAAGAGGGTGGGAAATCCTATTATAGCAATTTGAAGATGGAGCCTCAGCAAGGTGATTAGATTGTGAGGACTGTGCCCTTATCAGTGGGTTGATCCATTCATGGAGTAATGGGTGTGGTTCTGATGCTTTTGTAAGGAGAGTGAGTGAGCAGATTTGGTCTCTTTCTTGCTCAGCCGCTCTCTCCATGTGATGAAGAGCCACCACCACCAAGGCCCTCACCAGATGTATTCCCTGGACTTTGATTGAACTTCACAACCTTTGAAACTGTGAGAAACATATTCTATTTCTTTATAAATAACCCAGTTTCAGGTATTCATTTATAAGTGAGAGAAATGGACTAATACACAATGCAACATCAAAAATCACCATGTTAAAATATATTTGGAGTTATGTTGTCCCTTTGCTTAAGATCATCCAATGCTCTCTATTGTCCATAGGAAAAAACAATCCAACATTTAGCTGATCGTAGTCAAATATTTGCATGAATTGGTGTCTCACTTATCTTACCCTCTACTTGATTCACTCAAGTCTTCACTTACTATACTACAGAGACTAACTGCCCTTCAGTTTCCCTCTATCAACTTTTTTTTCTACATCAAAGATTTGTTCAGCACTGTGCTGTTCCTCTTTAAAACACAGTTTCCTATTTCCTCATCAAATGCAGTCTTTGTGATGATGCTATTTATCTTTCCTAACTGCTACGTGTAAATTAAATCTCTTCCACTGCCTTCTCAGTAAGATACCTGTTACCTTCACTGCACTATTAATCTTTAAAATACATTTGTTGACTTGCTCTTTAGTTTTTTCTTGTCAAGTAGAATATAAGTTCCCTGAGGGCAGAGAACATTGTTACGCATTCTACCCTACACTGGGCACAAAAGGCCCTACAAATGTTGAATAAGTGAGTTACAGAATTTTTCTTTTCATTACATTTATGAGATTTGTAGATTGTGAAAGGCTCTACTTACCATGGCATATTGATTATCATGGTTAATTTTCATTTCTATTTTACAAACTAAAATATTCTAAACAAATTGAAGTAAAATATAATTTTCTCATTATTGCTTTATTACAAACTATTCCAATCCAATGGCTTAACGCAACAATCATTTTATTATATATCATGATGTGTGAGTCAGGAATTTGGGAATGGTTTTAATGGGTGATTCTTCTGTTCTACGACTGGTTGACTCAGTGGTATTCAGTTGATGGCTGAGCTAATTGGAGATTACAAGACATGCTTATGTACTTACTTGCCAACTTGGTGGAGATGTCCAAAAACTGGGCTTTATTGAGCCCCTTTCCCTTTTCAAACAGTTTTCGTACTTCTTCTTCTTTTTTTTTTTTTTTTATGGCTGGCCTGTGTGGAAAACTAAACCCTTGATCTTGGTGTCACAAAGCTACACTCTAACCAACTGAGCTAACCAGCCAGCCCCAGTCTCAGCACTTCTGCC
>NW_007734615.1:83789-86326 GCF_000696425.1 Galeopterus variegatus | reverse complement strand
TTTTTTTTTTTTTTTGATGGCTGGCCTGTGTGGAAAACTAAACCCTTGATCTTGGTGTCACAAAGCTGCACTCTAACCAACTGAGCTAACCAGCCAGCCCCAGTCTCAGCACTTCTGCCCATGGTTTCTCCTAAAGCATAGTTGAATTTCAATCATGGAATCTCGGGATTACAAGAGATCAAGGTTGTCACCTTGATCAAAGCTTGTCACCTTGAAAGCTGCCAGTATAGGAACACACATAGCATCACTCTGCTATACTACATTGCTAAAGCAATCACAGTCTAGCCCAGACTTAAGGGAAAGGGGAATAGACCCCACTAATTGATTGGAAGCATATTAAAGAATTTGTGACCATTGTTAGTTTGACACATATATTAACAAGAAGAATGCTTTGTTTCTTATGGAGAAACTGGACTCATATAAAGAACTGGATTCCACATGTGAAAAAAATCATGCCTGCCTATCAAATGTAGGCATTCCTAACATGTAGCAAGAACACTCCTTCACCATAAGTCAAGGGTTATTTTTAATTTTTAATTTTTTGAGGAAATTGTATATATCTATGGTGTGCAACAAGATGCTTTGATATATGCATAATAGTGAAATAATTACCACAATTAAGATAAGTAATATATTAATTACCTCACATACTTGTAGTTATAATTTGTATGTATGTACGTGTGTGGTGAGAACATTTAAGATATCTCAGCAATTTTCAAGTGTACAATACATTATTATTAACTATATTCACCATGGTGTGCAATAGAGCTCCAGAACTTATTAATCCTAACAAAAACTTTGTCCTCTTTGACCAACATCTCCCCATCTCACCCTCAGATGGTTTATTTGCTTATGTGAAAATGTGTATTGTCAATACGGATTTTGATAAGTGAAGATTAAAATCTATTAATTGGGAATTAAGAAATCACAAATAGGTCAGACATTTTTTTATTTATCACAGCTTCTGAGATACACAATATGCAAGTGTCTTCAGTTCCACAATTTTACATCATAGACTCTAACATAAAATTGTAAATCTGTATAATTAAATTAAATTAAAAATTAAACACAAAATAAAGAGCAAAATAAGTACTAAAAATTTGTTTTCTAAAGTAATTATAAAAATGTATACTCATATCAGTAGTGAATAAAAGTCACCATTTGTAAACATCCAATCCCAAAATTAATGTCAGACTTTTAAATTTTGTTCAAAATGAACAGTATAGAAGGGTATATTGTTTGACCTCAATATGCATTTCTTTGATTACTTACAAGGTTATCATCTTTTAATATGTTTACTGGCCATTCATGTTGTCTCTTGTGCAAAGTGCTATTAAAATATTTTCCTGGGGCCGGCCCCGTGGCGCACTTGGGAGAGTGTGGCACTTGGGAACGCAGCAGTGCTCCCACCACAGGTTTGGATCCTATATAGGGATGGCTGGTTCACTCACTTGGAGAGCGTGGTGCGGGCGGCACCAAGCCAAGGGTTGCGATCCCCTTACCGGTCACAAAAGAAGACTAAAAAAAAAAAAATTCCTAATTTTAGAACAATGAGTTTATTTTGTTTACTTCCTAATGACTTGTAAGAGTTTTTTATTCTGGACTCAAATACTTTGACAGGTATATATTTTTCAAATCTCTTCTTCCAGTTTTTGACATGTTTCTATACTCACTTTTTGATGAATAGAAATTCTACATTTAATGTAGTTAAGTTTATAAATTCATTTTAATGGTTTCAGCTCTTCTCACTTTGTGAAAGAACACATTTTCGGAGTCTAATTTCGTAAGTACAATCATTTACATTTTCTTCATAAAGTTTATAGATTTGCCTTTTACCTTCAAGTATTTATTCCTTGTGAAAGAGCTATTCTTTTTCCCAGTGTGGATAGCAGAATTTCCCAGAACAATTTATTGAAGAGTCAGTCATTTCCCCAATAAATGTCAGTGGTAGCTCAGTTATGAATTAAGCTTTCATATACGGACGCATCTGTTTCTAGGTTATATATTATATTATATTACTATAGTCGTGCCAAAACCCTCTGTCTTAATCACCATAAATCTTCTTATATAATAAGGGATACTAACCTCATTGTTATTCTCATTCAAAACTGAAATAGGATATTTCACCTGCTCTGATATTAAGAATGCAGCCTCTGCTTTACTTGCATACACATTTTCTCTGAGTGTACTTGCCTCTCCTTTTATTTTCAACCTGTATGAATTACATTGCTTACATTGTGACCCTTTGTCTTATAGAAAGAGTTGGGTTTTGCCTTGTGGTCCAATTTTTAATTGAAGAAGTAAGCCCATTTACATTAGGTAACATGACAAATGAGGTTTATGTCATAATTTTGGTTTGGATCATGTTGTTTATAATTTTTTCCTAATTGGTTCATTTCTTAGTGTGTGTATGTGTCTGTTTTGTGCATATGCATTGGTATGCACATGTGTGTGATTTCCTCAATATTTAAAAAAAGAATATTTATATTGCAGGTAAACTTTATTATTACCTTTATATTGCACATGTATAATAATGT